>NC_091068.1:28626303-28684730 GCF_000393655.2 Nicotiana sylvestris
GGAAAAAGTTCAGTTTAGGGTTTAAAACCCTAATGCTGACTAAAGGAAAAGTTCAGTTTAGGGTTTAAAACCCTAATGCTGACTGAATGGAAAAGAGTTCAGTTTAGGGTTTAAAACCCTAATGCTGACTGAATGGAAAAAGTTCAGTTTAGGGTTTAAAACCCTAATGCTGACTGGCTGGAAAAGAGTTCAGTTTAGGGTTTAAAACCCTAATGCTGACTGAATGGAAAAAGTTCAGTTTAGGGTTTAAAACCCTAATGCTGACTACATGGAAAAAGTTTAGTTTAGGGTTTAAAACCCTAATGCTGACTAAAGGAATAGTTCAGTTTAGGGTTTAAATCCCTAATGCTGACTGAATGGAAAAGAGTTCAGTTTAGGGTTTAAAACCCTAATGCTGACTAAATGGGAAAAGTTCAGTTTAGGGTATAAAAACCTAATGCTGACTAAAGGGAAAAGTTCAGTTTAGGGTTTAAAACCCTAATACTGACTGAAGGAAGGAGTTCAGTTTAGGGTTTAAAACCCTAATATTGACTGAATGGAAAGAGTTCAGTTTAGGATTTAAAACCCTAATGCTAACTAAATGGAAAAAGTTCATTTTAGGGTTTAAAACCCTAATGCTGACTAAAGGAAAGAGTTCAGTTTAGGGTTTAAAACCCTAATGCTGACTGAATAGAAAGTTCAATTTAGGGTTTAAAACCCTAATGCTGACTAAATGGAAAATGTTCAGTTTAGGGTTTAAAACCCTAATGCTGACAAAAGGAAAATAGTTCAGTTTAGGGTTTAAAACCCTAATGCTGATTGACTGGAAAGTTCAGTTTAGGGTTTAAAACCCTAATGCTGACTAAAGGAAAAGTTCAGTTTATGGTTTAAAACCCTAATGCTAACTGAATGGAAAGTTCAGTTTTGGGTTAAAACCCTAATGCTGACTGAATGGAAAAAGTTCAGTTTAGGGTTTAAAACCCTAATGCTGACTAAAAGAAAAGTTCAGTTTAGGGTTTAAAACCCTAATGCTGACTAAAGGAAAAGTTCAGTTTAGGGTTTAAAACCCTAATGCTGACTGAATGGAAAAGAGTTCAGTTTAGGGTTTAAAACCCTAATGCTGACTGAATGGAAAAAGTTCAGTTTAGGGTTTAAAACCCTAATGCTGACTGGCTGGAAAAGAGTTCAGTTTAGGGTTTAAAACCCTAATGCTGACTGAATGGAAAAAGTTCAGTTTAGGGTTTAAAACCCTAATGCTGACTACATGGAAAAAGTTTAGTTTAGGGTTTAAAACCCTAATGCTGACTAAAGGAATAGTTCAGTTTAGGGTTTAAATCCCTAATGCTGACTGAATGGAAAAGAGTTCAGTTTAGGGTTTAAAACCCTAATGCTGACTAAATGGGAAAAGTTCAGTTTAGGGTATAAAAACCTAATGCTGACTAAAGGGAAAAGTTCAGTTTAGGGTTTAAAACCCTAATACTGACTGAAGGAAGGAGTTCAGTTTAGGGTTTAAAACCCTAATATTGACTGAATGGAAAGAGTTCAGTTTAGGATTTAAAACCCTAATGCTAACTAAATGGAAAAAGTTCATTTTAGGGTTTAAAACCCTAATGCTGACTAAAGGAAAGAGTTCAGTTTAGGGTTTAAAACCCTAATGCTGACTGAATAGAAAGTTCAATTTAGGGTTTAAAACCCTAATGCTGACTAAATGGAAAATGTTCAGTTTAGGGTTTAAAACCCTAATGCTGACAAAAGGAAAATAGTTCAGTTTAGGGTTTAAAACCCTAATGCTGATTGACTGGAAAGTTCAGTTTAGGGTTTAAAACCCTAATGCTGACTAAAGGAAAAGTTCAGTTTATGGTTTAAAACCCTAATGCTAACTGAATGGAAAGTTCAGTTTTGGGTTAAAACCCTAATGCTGACTGAATGGAAAAAGTTCAGTTTAGGGTTTAAAACCCTAATGCTGACTAAAAGAAAAGTTCAGTTTAGGGTTTAAAACCCTAATGCTGACTAGAGGAAAAGTTCAGTTTAGGGTTTAAAACACTAATGCTGACTAAATGGAAAAGTTCAGTTTAGGGTTTAAAACCCTAATGCTGACTGAAGGAAAAGAGTTCAGTTTAGGGTTTAAAACCCTAATGCTGACTAAAAGAAAAGTTCAGTTTAGGGTTTAAAACCCTAATGCTGACTAAAGGAAAAGTTCAGTTTAGGGTTTAAAACCCTAATGCTGACTGAATGGAAAAGAGTTCAGTTTAGGGTTTAAAACCCTAATGCTGACTGAATGGAAAAAGTTCAGTTTAGGGTTTAAAACCCTAATGCTGACTGGCTGGAAAAGAGTTCAGTTTAGGGTTTAAAACCCTAATGCTGACTGAATGGAAAAAGTTCAGTTTAGGGTTTAAAACCCTAATGCTGACTACATGGAAAAAGTTTAGTTTAGGGTTTAAAACCCTAATGCTGACTAAAGGAATAGTTCAGTTTAGGGTTTAAATCCCTAATGCTGACTGAATGGAAAAGAGTTCAGTTTAGGGTTTAAAACCCTAATGCTGACTGAATGGAAAAAGTTTAGTTTAGGGTTTAAATCCCTAATGCTGACTGAATGGAAAAGAGTTCAGTTTAGGGTTTAAAACCCTAATGCTGACTGAATGGAAAAAGTTCAGTTTAGGGTTTAAATCCCTAATGCTGACTGAATGGAAAAGAGTTCAGTTTAGGGTTTAAAACCCTAATGCTGACTGAATGGAAAAAGTTTAGTTTAGGGTTTAAATCCCTAATGCTGACTGAATGGAAAAGAGTTCAGTTTAGGGTTTAAAACCCTAATGCTGACTGAATAGAAAAAGTTCAGTTTAGGGTTTAAAACCCTAATGCTGACTGGCTGGAAAAGAGTTCAGTTTAGGGTTTAAAACCCTAATGCTGATTGAATGGAAAAATTCAGTTTAGGGTTTAAAACCCTAATGCTGACTAAAGGAAAAGTTCAGTTTAGGGTTTAAAACCCTAATGTTGACTGAATGGAAAAGAGTTCAGTTTAGGGTTTAAAACCCTAATGTTGACTAAAGGAAAAGTTAAGTTTAGGGTTTAAAACCCTAATGCTGACTAGAGGAAAAGTTCAGTTTAGGGTTTAAAACCTTAATGCTGACTAAATGGAAAGGTTCAGTTTAGGGTTTAAAACCCTAATGCTGACTGAAGGAAAAGAGTTCAGTTTAGGGTTTAAAACCCTAATGCTGACTACATGGAAAAAGTTCAGTTTAGGGTTTAAAACCCTAATGCTAATTACATGGAAAAAGTTCAGTTTAGGGTTTAAAACCCTAATGCTGACTACAGGAAAAAGTTCAGTTTAGGGTTTAAAACCCTAATGCTGACTGAATGGAAAAGAGTTCAGTTTAGGGTTTAAAACCCTAATGCTGACTGAATGGAAAAAGTTCAGTTTAGGGTTTAAAACCTTAATGCTGACTGAATGGAAAAGAGTTCAGTTTAGGGTTTAAAACCCTAATGCTGACTGAATGGAAAAAGTTCAGTTTAGGGTTTAAAACCCTAATGCTGACTACATGGAAAAAGTTTAGTTTAGGGTTTAAAACCCTAATGCTGACTAAAGGAATAGTTCAGTTTAGGGTTTAAAACCCTAATACTGACTGAATGGAAAAGAGTTCAGTTTAGGGTTTAAAACCCTAATGCTGATTGAATGGAAAAATTCAGTTTAGGGTTTAAAACCCTAATGCTGACTAAAGGAAAAGTTCAGTTTAGGGTTTAAAACCCTAATGTTGACTGAATGGAAAAGAGTTCAGTTTAGGGTTTAAAACCCTAATGTTGACTAAAGGAAAAGTTAAGTTTAGGGTTTAAAACCCTAATGCTGACTAGAGGAAAAGTTCAGTTTAGGGTTTAAAACCCTAATGCTGACTAAATGGAAAAGTTCAGTTTAGGGTTTAAAACCCTAATGCTGACTGAAGGAAAAGAGTTCAGTTTAGGGTTTAAAACCCTAATGCTGACTAAATGGGAAAAGTTCAGTTTAGGGTATAAAAACCTAATGCTAACTAAAGGGAAAAGTTCAGTTTAGGGTTTAAAACCCTAATGCTGACTGAAGGAAGGAGTTCAGTTTAGGGTTTAAAACCCTAATATTGACTGAATGGAAAGAGTTCAGTTTAGGATTTAAAACCCTAATGCTAACTAAATGGAAAAAGTTCATTTTAGGGTTTAAAACCCTAATGCTGACTAAAGGAAAGAGTTCAGTTTAGGGTTTAAAACCCTAATGCTGACTGAATAGAAAGTTCAATTTAGGGTTTAAAACCCTAATGCTGACTAAATGGAAAATGTTCAGTTTAGGGTTTAAAACCCTAATGCTGACAAAAGGAAAATAGTTCAGTTTAGGGTTTAAAACCCTAATGCTGATTGACTGGAAAGTTCAGTTTAGGGTTTAAAACCCTAATGCTGACTAAAGGAAAAATTCAGTTTATGGTTTAAAACCCTAATGCTAACTGAATGGAAAGTTCAGTTTTGGGTTAAAACCCTAATGCTGACTGAATGGAAAAAGTTCAGTTTAGGGTTTAAAACCCTAATGCTAACTAAAAGAAAAGTTCAGTTTAGGGTTTAAAACCCTAATGCTGACTAGAGGAAAAGTTCAGTTTAGGGTTTAAAACACTAATGCTGACTAAATGGAAAAGTTCAGTTTAGGGTTTAAAACCCTAATGCTGACTGAAGGAAAAGAGTTCAGTTTAGGGTTTAAAACCCTAATGCTGACTAAAAGAAAAGTTCAGTTTAGGGTTTAAAACCCTAATGCTGACTAAAGGAAAAGTTCAGTTTAGGGTTTAAAACCCTAATGCTGACTGAATGGAAAAGAGTTCAGTTTAGGGTTTAAAACCCTAATGCTGACTGAATGGAAAAAGTTCAGTTTAGGGTTTAAAACCCTAATGCTGACTGGCTGGAAAAGAGTTCAGTTTAGGGTTTAAAACCCTAATGCTGACTGAATGGAAAAAGTTCAGTTTAGGGTTTAAAACCCTAATGCTGACTACATGGAAAAAGTTTAGTTTAGGGTTTAAAACCCTAATGCTGACTAAAGGAATAGTTCAGTTTAGGGTTTAAATCCCTAATGCTGACTGAATGGAAAAGAGTTCAGTTTAGGGTTTAAAACCCTAATGCTGACTGAATGGAAAAAGTTTAGTTTAGGGTTTAAATCCCTAATGCTGACTGAATGGAAAAGAGTTCAGTTTAGGGTTTAAAACCCTAATGCTGACTGAATGGAAAAAGTTCAGTTTATGGTTTAAAACCCTAATGCTGACTGGCTGGAAAAGAGTTCAGTTTAGGGTTTAAAACCCTAATGCTGATTGAATGGAAAAATTCAGTTTAGGGTTTAAAACCCTAATGCTGACTAAAGGAAAAGTTCAGTTTAGGGTTTAAAACCCTAATGTTGACTGAATGGAAAAGAGTTCAGTTTAGGGTTTAAAACCCTAATGTTGACTAAAGGAAAAGTTAAGTTTAGGGTTTAAAACCCTAATGCTGACTAGAGGAAAAGTTCAGTTTAGGGTTTAAAACCCTAATGCTGACTAAATGGAAAAGTTCAGTTTAGGGTTTAAAACCCTAATGCTGACTGAAGGAAAAGAGTTCAGTTTAGGGTTTAAAACCCTAATGCTGACTACATGGAAAAAGTTCAGTTTAGGGTTTAAAACCCTAATGCTGACTAAAGGAAAAGTTCAGTTTAGGGTTTAAAACCCTAATGCTGACTGAATGGAAAAGAGTTCAGTTTAGGGTTTAAAACCCTAATGCTGACTGAATGGAAAAAGTTCAGTTTAGGGTTTAAAACCCTAATGCTGACTGGCTGGAAAAGAGTTCAGTTTAGGGTTTAAAACCCTAATGCTGACTGAATGGAAAAAGTTCAGTTTAGGGTTTAAAACCCTAATGCTGACTACATGGAAAAAGTTTAGTTTAGGGTTTAAAACCCTAATGCTGACTAAAGGAATAGTTCAGTTTAGGGTTTAAAACCCTAATACTGACTGAATGGAAAAGAGTTCAGTTTAGGGTTTAAAACCCTAATGCTGATTGAATGGAAAAATTCAGTTTAGGGTTTAAAACCCTAATGCTGACTAAAGGAAAAGTTCAGATTAGGGTTTAAAACCCTAATGTTGACTGAATGGAAAAGAGTTCAGTTTAGGGTTTAAAACCCTAATGCTGACTAGAGGAAAAGTTCAGTTTAGGGTTTAAAACCCTAATGCTGACTAAATGGAAAAGTTCAGTTTAGGGTTTAAAACCCTAATGCTGACTGAAGGAAAAGAGTTCAGTTTAGGGTTTAAAACCCTAATGCTGACTAAATGGGAAAAGTTCAGTTTAGGGTATAAAACCCTAATGCTGACTAAAGGGAAAAGTTCAGTTTAGGGTTTAAAACCCTAATGCTGACTGAAGGAAGGAGTTCAGTTTAGGGTTTAAAACCCTAATATTGACTGAATGGAAAGAGTTCAGTTTAGGATTTAAAACCCTAATGCTAACTAAATGGAAAAAGTTCATTTTAGGGTTTAAAACCCTAATGCTGACTAAAGGAAAGAGTTCAGTTTAGGGTTTAAAACCCTAATGCTGACTGAATAGAAAGTTCAATTTAGGGTTTAAAACCCTAATGCTGACAAAATGGAAAACGTTCAGTTTAGGGTTTAAAACCCTAATGCTGGCAAATAGAAAAATAGTTCAGTTTAGGGTTTAAAACCCTAATGCTGATTGACTGGAAAGTTCAGTTTAGGGTTTAAAACCCTAATGCTGACTAAAGGAAAAGTTCAGTTTATGGTTTAAAACCCTAATGCTAACTGAATGGAAAGTTCAGTTTTGGGTTAAAACCCTAATGCTGACTGAATGGAAAAAGTTCAGTTTAGGGTTTAAAACCCTAATGCTGACTAAAAGAAAAGTTCAGTTTAGGGTTTAAAACCCTAATGCTGACTAGAGGAAAAGTTCAGTTTAGGGTTTAAAACACTAATGCTGACTAAATGGAAAAGTTCAGTTTAGGGTTTAAAACCCTAATGCTGACTGAAGGAAAAGAGTTCAGTTTAGGGTTTAAAACCCTAATGCTGACTAAAAGAAAAGTTCAGTTTAGGGTTTAAAACCCTAATGCTGACTAAAGGAAAAGTTCAGTTTAGGGTTTAAAACCCTAATGCTGACTGAATGGAAAAGAGTTCAGTTTAGGGTTTAAAACCCTAATGCTGACTGAATGGAAAAAGTTCAGTTTAGGGTTTAAAACCCTAATGCTGACTGGCTGGAAAAGAGTTCAGTTTAGGGTTTAAAACCCTAATGCTGACTGAATGGAAAAAGTTCAGTTTAGGGTTTAAAACCCTAATGCTGACTACATGGAAAAAGTTTAGTTTAGGGTTTAAAACCCTAATGCTGACTAAAGGAATAGTTCAGTTTAGGGTTTAAAACCCTAATACTGACTGAATGGAAAAGAGTTCAGTTTAGGGTTTAAAACCCTAATGCTGATTGAATGGAAAAATTCAGTTTAGGGTTTAAAACCCTAATGCTGACTAAAGGAAAAGTTTAGTTTAGGGTTTAAAACCCTAATGTTGACTGAATGGAAAAGAGTTCAGTTTAGGGTTTAAAACCCTAATGCTGACTACATGGAAAAAGTTCAGTTTAGGGTTTAAAACCCTAATGCTGACTGAATGGAAAAAGTTCAGTTTAGGGTTTAAAACCCTAATGCTGACTGGCTGGAAAAGAGTTCAGTTTAGGGTTTAAAACCCTAATGCTGACTGAATGGAAAAAGTTCAGTTTAGGGTTTAAAACCCTAATGCTGACTACATGGAAAAAGTTTAGTTTAGGGTTTAAAACCCTAATGCTGACTAAAGGAATAGTTCAGTTTAGGGTTTAAAACCCTAATACTGACTGAATGGAAAAGAGTTCAGTTTAGGGTTTAAAACCCTAATGCTGATTGAATGGAAAAATTCAGTTTAGGGTTTAAAACCCTAATGCTGACTAAAGGAAAAGTTCAGATTAGGGTTTAAAACCCTAATGTTGACTGAATGGAAAAGAGTTCAGTTTAGGGTTTAAAACCCTAATGCTGACTAGAGGAAAAGTTCAGTTTAGGGTTTAAAACCCTAATGCTGACTAAATGGAAAAGTTCAGTTTAGGGTTTAAAACCCTAATGCTGACTGAAGGAAAAGAGTTCAGTTTAGGGTTTAAAACCCTAATGCTGACTAAATGGGAAAAGTTCAGTTTAGGGTATAAAACCCTAATGCTGACTAAAGGGAAAAGTTCAGTTTAGGGTTTAAAACCCTAATGCTGACTGAAGGAAGGAGTTCAGTTTAGGGTTTAAAACCCTAATATTGACTGAATGGAAAGAGTTCAGTTTAGGATTTAAAACCCTAATGCTAACTAAATGGAAAAAGTTCATTTTAGGGTTTAAAACCCTAATGCTGACTAAAGGAAAGAGTTCAGTTTAGGGTTTAAAACCCTAATGCTGACTGAATAGAAAGTTCAATTTAGGGTTTAAAACCCTAATGCTGACAAAATGGAAAACGTTCAGTTTAGGGTTTAAAACCCTAATGCTGGCAAATAGAAAAATAGTTCAGTTTAGGGTTTAAAACCCTAATGCTGATTGACTGGAAAGTTCAGTTTAGGGTTTAAAACCCTAATGCTGACTAAAGGAAAAGTTCAGTTTATGGTTTAAAACCCTAATGCTAACTGAATGGAAAGTTCAGTTTTGGGTTAAAACCCTAATGCTGACTGAATGGAAAAAGTTCAGTTTAGGGTTTAAAACCCTAATGCTGACTAAAAGAAAAGTTCAGTTTAGGGTTTAAAACCCTAATGCTGACTAGAGGAAAAGTTCAGTTTAGGGTTTAAAACACTAATGCTGACTAAATGGAAAAGTTCAGTTTAGGGTTTAAAACCCTAATGCTGACTGAAGGAAAAGAGTTCAGTTTAGGGTTTAAAACCCTAATGCTGACTAAAAGAAAAGTTCAGTTTAGGGTTTAAAACCCTAATGCTGACTAAAGGAAAAGTTCAGTTTAGGGTTTAAAACCCTAATGCTGACTGAATGGAAAAGAGTTCAGTTTAGGGTTTAAAACCCTAATGCTGACTGAATGGAAAAAGTTCAGTTTAGGGTTTAAAACCCTAATGCTGACTGGCTGGAAAAGAGTTCAGTTTAGGGTTTAAAACCCTAATGCTGACTGAATGGAAAAAGTTCAGTTTAGGGTTTAAAACCCTAATGCTGACTACATGGAAAAAGTTTAGTTTAGGGTTTAAAACCCTAATGCTGACTAAAGGAATAGTTCAGTTTAGGGTTTAAAACCCTAATACTGACTGAATGGAAAAGAGTTCAGTTTAGGGTTTAAAACCCTAATGCTGATTGAATGGAAAAATTCAGTTTAGGGTTTAAAACCCTAATGCTGACTAAAGGAAAAGTTTAGTTTAGGGTTTAAAACCCTAATGTTGACTGAATGGAAAAGAGTTCAGTTTAGGGTTTAAAACCCTAATGTTGACTAAAGGAAAAGTTAAGTTTAGGGTTTAAAACCCTAATGCTGACTAGAGGAAAAGTTCAGTTTAGGGTTTAAAACCCTAATGCTGACTAAATGGAAAAGTTCAGTTTAGGGTTTAAAACCCTAATGCTGACTGAAGGAAAAGAGTTCAGTTTAGGGTTTAAAACCCTAATGCTGACTAAATGGGAAAAGTTCAGTTTAGGGTATAAAACCCTAATGCTGACTAAAGGGAAAAGTTCAGTTTAGGGTTTAAAACCCTAATGCTGACTGAAGGAAGGAGTTCAGTTTAGGGTTTAAAACCCTAATGCTGACTGAATGGAAAGAGTTCAGTTTAGGGTTTAAAACCCTAATGCTAACTAAATGGAAAAAGTTCAGTTTAGGGTTTAAAACCCTAATGCTGACTAAAGGAAAGAGTTCAGTTTAGGGTTTAAAACCCTAATGCTGACTGAATGGAAAGTTCAATTTAGGGTTTAAAACCCTAATGCTGACTAAATGGAAAAAGTTCAGTTTAGGGTTTAAACCCTAATGCTGACTAAAGGAAAAGTTTAGTTTATGGTTTAAAACCCTAATGCTAACTGAATGGAAAGTTCAGTTTTGGGTTAAAACCCTAATGCTGACTGAATGGAAAAAGTTCAGTTTAGGGTTTAAAACCCTAATGTTGACTAAAAGAAAAGTTCAGTTTAGGGTTTAAAACCCTAATGCTGACTAGAGGAAAAGTTCAGTTTAGGGTTTAAAACACTAATGCTGACTAAATGGAAAAGTTCAGTTTAGGGTTTAAAACCCTAATGCTGACTGAAAGAAAAGAGATCAGTTTAGGGTTTAAAACCCTAATGCTGACTAAATGGAAAAGTTCAGTTTAGGGTTTAAAACCCTAATGCTGACTGAAGGAAAAGAGTTCAGTTTAGGGTTTAAAACCCTAATGCTGACTAAATGGGAAAAGTTTAGTTTAGGTTTTAAAACCCTAATGCTGACTAAAGGGAAAAGTTCAGTTTAGGGTTTAAAACCCTAATGCTGACTGAAGGAAAAGAGTTCAGTTTAGGGTTTAAAACCCTAATGCTGACTAAAGGAAAAGTTCAGTTTAGGGTTTAAAACCCTAATGCTGACTAAAGGAAAAGTTCAGTTTAGGGTTTAAAACCCTAATGCTGACTAAAGAAAAAGTTCAGTTTAGGGTTTAAAACACTAATGCTGACTGAATGGAAAGTTCAGTTTAGGGTTTAAAACCCTAATGCTGACTGAATGGAAAAGAGTTCAGTTTAGGGTTTAAAACCCTAATGTTGACTAAAGGAAAAGTTAAGTTTAGGGTTTAAAACCCTAATGCTGACTAGAGGAAAAGTTCAGTTTAGGGTTTAAAACCCTAATGCTGACTAAATGGAAAAGTTCAGTTTAGGGTTTAAAACCCTAATGCTGACTGAAGGAAAAGAGTTCAGTTTAGGGTTTAAAACCCTAATGCTGACTAAATGGGAAAAGTTCAGTTTAGGGTATAAAACCCTAATGCTGACTAAAGGGAAAAGTTCAGTTTAGGGTTTAAAACCCTAATGCTGACTGAAGGAAGGAGTTCAGTTTAGGGTTTAAAACCCTAATGTTGACTGAATGGAAAGAGTTCAGTTTAGGATTTAAAACCCTAATGCTAACTAAATGGAAAAAGTTCATTTTAGGGTTTAAAACCCTAATGCTGACTAAAGGAAAGAGTTCAGTTTAGGGTTTAAAACCCTAATGCTGACTGAATAGAAAGTTCAATTTAGGGTTTAAAACCCTAATGCTGACTAAATGGAAAATGTTCAGTTTAGGGTTTAAAACCCTAATGCTGACTAAAGGAAAATAGTTCAGTTTAGGGTTTAAAACCCTAATGCTGATTGACTGGAAAGTTCAGTTTAGGGTTTAAAACCCTAATGCTGACTAAAGGAAAAGTTCAGTTTATGGTTTAAAACCCTAATGCTAACTGAATGGAAAGTTCAGTTTTGGGTTAAAACCCTAATGCTGACTGAATGGAAGAAGTTCAGTTTAGGGTTTAAAACCCTAATGCTGACTAAAAGAAAAGTTCAGTTTAGGGTTTAAAACCCTAATGCTGAATAGAGGAAAAGTTCAGTTTAGGGTTTAAAACACTAATGCTGACTAAATGGAAAAGTTCAGTTTAGGGTTTAAAACCCTAATGCTGACTGAAGGAAAAGAGTTCAGTTTAGGGTTTAAAACCCTAATGCTGACTACATGGAAAAAGTTCAGTTTAGGGTTTAAAACCCTAATGCTGACTAAAGGAAAAGTTCAGTTTAGGGTTTAAAACCCTAATGCTGACTGAATGGAAAAGAGTTCAGTTTAGGGTTTAAAACCCTAATGCTGACTGAATGGAAAAAGTTCAGTTTAGGGTTTAAAACCCTAATGCTGACTGGCTGGAAAAGAGTTCAGTTTAGGGTTTAAAACCCTAATGCTGACTGAATGGAAAAAGTTCAGTTTAGGGTTTAAAACCCTAATGCTAACTACATGGAAAAAGTTTTGTTTAGGGTTTAAAACCCTAATGCTGACTAAAGGAATAGTTCAGTTTAGGGTTTAAAACCCTAATACTGACTGAATGGAAAAGAGTTCAGTTTAGGGTTTAAAACCCTAATGCTGATTGAATGGAAAAATTCAGTTTAGGGTTTAAAACCCTAATGCTGACTAAAGGAAAAGTTCAGTTTAGGGTTTAAAACCCTAATGTTGACTGAATGGAAAAGAGTTCAGTTTAGGGTTTAAAACCCTAATGTTGACTAAAGGAAAAGTTAAGTTTAGGGTTTAAAACCGTAATGCTGACTAGAGGAAAAGTTCAGTTTAGGGTTTAAAACCCTAATGCTGACTAAATGGAAAAGTTCAGTTTAGGGTTTAAAACCCTAATGCTAGCTGAAGAAAAAAGAGTTCAGTTTAGGGTTTAAAACCCTAATGCTGACTAAATGGGAAAAGTTTAGTTTAGGGTATAAAACCCTAATGCTGACTAAAGGGAAAAGTTCAGTTTAGGGTTTAAAACCCTAATGCTGACTGAAGGAAGGAGTTCAGTTTATGGTTTAAAACCCTAATGCTGACTGAATGGAAAGAGTTCAGTTTAGGATTTAAAACCCTAATGCTAACTAAATGGAAAAAGTTCAGTTTAGGGTTTAAAACCCTAATGCTGACTAAAGGAAAGAGTTCAGTTTAGGGTTTAAAACCCTAATGCTGACTGAATGGAAAGTTCAATTTAGGGTTTAAAACCCTAATGCTGACTAAATGGAAAACGTTCAGTTTAGGGTTTAAAACCCTAATGCTGACAAAAGGAAAATAGTTCAGTTTAGTGTTTAAAACCCTAATGCTGATTGACTGGAAAGTTCAGTTTAGGGTTTAAAACCCTAGTGCTGACTAAAGGAAAAGTTCAGTTTATGATTTAAAACCCTAATGCTAACTGAATGGAAAGTTCAGTTTTGGGTTAAAACCCTAATGCTGACTGAATGGAAAAAGTTCAGTTTATGGTTTAAAACCCTAATGCTGACTAAAAGAAAAGTTCAGTTTAGGGTTTAAAACCCTAATGCTGACTAGAGGAAAAGTTCAGTTTAGGGTTTAAAACACTAATGCTGACTAAATGGAAAAGTTCAGTTTAGGGTTTAAAACCCTAATGCTGACTGAAAGAAAAGAGTTCAGTTTAGGGTTTAAAACCCTAATGCTGACTAAAAGAAAAATTTCAGTTTAGGGTTTAAAACCTAATGCTGACTAAAGGAAAATAGTTTAGTTTAGGGTTTAAAACCCTAATGCTGATTGATTGGAAAGTTCAATTTAGGGTTTAAAACCCTAATGCTGACTAAAGGAAAAGTTCAGTTTATAGTTTAAAACCCTAATGCTAACTGAATGGAAAGTTCAGTTTTGGGTTAAAACCCTAATGCTGACTGAATGGAAAAAGTTCAGTTTAGGGTTTAAAACCCTAATGCGGACTAAAAGAAAAGTTCAGTTTAGGGTTTAAAACCCTAATGCTGACTAGAGGAAAAGTTCAGTTTAGGGTTTAAAACCCTAATGCTGACTAAATGGAAAAGTTCAGTTTAGGGTTTAAAACCCTAATGCTGACTGAAGGAAAAGAGTTCAGTTTAGGGTTTAAAACCCTAATGCTGACTAAAAGAAAAGTTCAGTTTAGGGTTTAAAACCCTAATGCTGACTGAAGGAAAAGTTCAGTTTAGGGTTTAAAACCCTAATGCTGACTAAATGAAAAAGTTCAGTTTAGGGTTTAAAACCCTAATGCTGACTGAAGGAAAAGAGTTCAGTTTAGGGTTTAAAACCCTAATGCTAACTAAATGGGAAATGTTTAGTTTAGGTTTTAAAACCCTAATGCTGACTAAAGGGAAAAGTTCAGTTTAGGGTTTAAAACCCTAATGCTGACTGAAGGAAAGAGTTCAGTTTAGGGTTTAAAGCCCTAATGTTGACTAAATGCGAAAATTTCAGTTTAGGGTTTAAAACCCTAATGCTGACTAAATAGGAAAAATTCAGTTTAGGATTTAAAACCCTGATGCTGACTAAAGGAAAAGTTCAGTTTAGGGTTTAAAACACTAATGCTGACTAGAGAAAAAGTTCAGTTTAGGGTTTAAAACCCTAATGCTGACTAAATGGAAAAGTTCAGTTTAGGGTTTAACACCCTAATGCTGACTGAAGGAAGAGAGTTCAGTTTAGGGTTTAAAACCCTAATGCTGACTACATGGAAAAAGTTCAGTTTAGGGTTTAAAACCCTAATGCTGACTGAATGGAAAAAGTTCAGTGTAGGGTTTAAAACCCTAATGCTGACTACATGCAAAAAGTTCAGTTTAGGGTTTAAAACCCTAATGCTGACTAGAGGAAAAGTTCAGTTTAGGGTTTAAAACCCTAATGCTGACTAAATGGAAAAGTTCAGTTTAGGGTTTAAAACCCTAATGCTGACTGAAGGAAAAGAGTTCAGTTTAGGGTTTAAAACCCTAATGCTGACTAAAAGAAAAGTTCAGTTTAGGGTTTAAAACCCTAATGCTGACTGAAGGAAAAGTTCAGTTTAGGGTTTAAAACCCTAATGCTGACTAAATGAAAAAGTTCAGTTTAGGGTTTAAAACCCTAATGCTGACTGAAGGAAAAGAGTTCAGTTTAGGGTTTAAAACCCTAATGCTAACTAAATGGGAAATGTTTAGTTTAGGTTTTAAAACCCTAATGCTGACTAAAGGGAAAAGTTCAGTTTAGGGTTTAAAACCCTAATGCTGACTGAAGGAAAGAGTTCAGTTTAGGGTTTAAAGCCCTAATGTTGACTAAATGCGAAAATTTCAGTTTAGGGTTTAAAACCCTAATGCTGACTAAAGAAAAAGTTCAGTTTAGGGTTTAAAACACTAATGCTGACTGAATGGAAAGTTCAGTTTAGGGTTTAAAACCCTAATGCTGACTGAATGGAAAAGAGTTCAGTTTAGGGTTTAAAACCCTAATGCTGACTGAATGGAAAAAGTTCAGTTTAGGGTTTAAAACCCTAATGCTGACTGGCTGGAAAAGAGTTCAGTTTAGGGTTTAAAACCCTAATGCTGACTGAATGGAAAAAGTTCAGTTTAGGGTTTAAAACCCTAATGCTAACTACATGGAAAAAGTTTTGTTTAGGGTTTAAAACCCTAATGCTGACTAAAGGAATAGTTCAGTTTAGGGTTTAAAACCCTAATACTGACTGAATGGAAAAGAGTTCAGTTTAGGGTTTAAAACCCTAATGCTGATTGAATGGAAAAATTCAGTTTAGGGTTTAAAACCCTAATGCTGACTAAAGGAAAAGTTCAGTTTAGGGTTTAAAACCCTAATGTTGACTGAATGGAAAAGAGTTCAGTTTAGGGTTTAAAACCCTAATGTTGACTAAAGGAAAAGTTAAGTTTAGGGTTTAAAACCGTAATGCTGACTAGAGGAAAAGTTCAGTTTAGGGTTTAAAACCCTAATGCTGACTAAATGGAAAAGTTCAGTTTAGGGTTTAAAACCCTAATGCTAGCTGAAGAAAAAAGAGTTCAGTTTAGGGTTTAAAACCCTAATGCTGACTAAATGGGAAAAGTTTAGTTTAGGGTATAAAACCCTAATGCTGACTAAAGGGAAAAGTTCAGTTTAGGGTTTAAAACCCTAATGCTGACTGAAGGAAGGAGTTCAGTTTATGGTTTAAAACCCTAATGCTGACTGAATGGAAAGAGTTCAGTTTAGGATTTAAAACCCTAATGCTAACTAAATGGAAAAAGTTCAGTTTAGGGTTTAAAACCCTAATGCTGACTAAAGGAAAGAGTTCAGTTTAGGGTTTAAAACCCTAATGCTGACTGAATGGAAAGTTCAATTTAGGGTTTAAAACCCTAATGCTGACTAAATGGAAAACGTTCAGTTTAGGGTTTAAAACCCTAATGCTGACAAAAGGAAAATAGTTCAGTTTAGTGTTTAAAACCCTAATGCTGATTGACTGGAAAGTTCAGTTTAGGGTTTAAAACCCTAGTGCTGACTAAAGGAAAAGTTCAGTTTATGATTTAAAACCCTAATGCTAACTGAATGGAAAGTTCAGTTTTGGGTTAAAACCCTAATGCTGACTGAATGGAAAAAGTTCAGTTTATGGTTTAAAACCCTAATGCTGACTAAAAGAAAAGTTCAGTTTAGGGTTTAAAACCCTAATGCTGACTAGAGGAAAAGTTCAGTTTAGGGTTTAAAACACTAATGCTGACTAAATGGAAAAGTTCAGTTTAGGGTTTAAAACCCTAATGCTGACTGAAAGAAAAGAGTTCAGTTTAGGGTTTAAAACCCTAATGCTGACTAAAAGAAAAGTTCAGTTTAGGGTTTAAAACCCTAATGCTGACTGAAGGAAAAGTTCAGTTTAGGGTTTAAAACCCTAATGCTAACTAAATGAAAAAGTTCAGTTTAGGGTTTAAAACCCTAATGCTGACTGAAGGAAAAGAGTTCAGTTTAGGGTTTAAAACCCTAATGCTGACTAAATGGGAAAAGTTTAGTTTAGGTTTTAAAACCCTAATGCTGACTAAAGGGAAAAGTTCAGTTTAGGGTTTAAAACCCTAATGCTGACTAAAGGAAAAGTTCAGTTTAGGGTTTAAAACCCTAATGCTGACTAAAGGAAAAGTTCAGTTTAGGGTTTAAAACCCTAATGCTGACTAAAGAAAAAGTTCAGTTTAGGGTTTAAAACACTAATGCTGACTGAATGGAAAGTTCAGTTTAGGTTTTAAAACCCTAATGCTGACTGAATGGAAAAAGTTTAGTTTAGGGTTTAAAACCCTAATGCTGACTACATGGAAAAAGTTCAGTTTAGGGTTTAAAACCCTAATGTTGACTGAATGGAAAAAGTTCAGTTTAGGGTTTAAAACCCTAATGCTGACTACATGGAAAAAGTTCAGTTTAGGGTTTAAAACCCTAATGCTGACTAAAGGAAAAGTTCAGTTTAGGGTTTAAAACACTAATACTGACTGAATGGAAAAGAGTTCAGTTTAGAGTTTAAAACCCTAATGATGACTATAGGGAAAAAGTTCAGTTTAGGGTTTAAAACCCTAATGCTAACTAAATGGAAAAAGTTCAGTTTAGGGTTTAAAACCCTAATGCTGACTAAAGGAAAAGTTCAGTTTAGGGTTTAAAACCCTAATGCTGACTGAATGGAAAGTTCAATTTAGGGTTTAAAACCCTAATGCTGACTAAATGGAAAAATTTCAGTTTAGGGTTTAAAACCTAATGCTGACTAAAGGAAAATAGTTTAGTTTAGGGTTTAAAACCCTAATGCTGATTGATTGGAAAGTTCAATTTAGGGTTTAAAACCCTAATGCTGACTAAAGGAAAAGTTCAGTTTATAGTTTAAAACCCTAATGCTAACTGAATGGAAAGTTCAGTTTTGGTTTTAAACCCTAATGCTGACTAAAAGAAAAATTTCAGTTTAGGGTTTAAAACCTAATGCTGACTAAAGGAAAATAGTTTAGTTTAGGGTTTAAAACCCTAATGCTGATTGATTGGAAAGTTCAATTTAGGGTTTAAAACCCTAATGCTGACTAAAGGAAAAGTTCAGTTTATAGTTTAAAACCCTAATGCTAACTGAATGGAAAGTTCAGTTTTGGGTTAAAACCCTAATGCTGACTGAATGGAAAAAGTTCAGTTTAGGGTTTAAAACCCTAATGCGGACTAAAAGAAAAGTTCAATTTAGGGTTTAAAACCCTAATGCTGACTAAAGGAAAAGTTCAGTTTATAGTTTAAAACCCTAATGCTAACTGAATGGAAAGTTCAGTTTTGGGTTAAAACCCTAATGCTGACTGAATGGAAAAAGTTCAGTTTAGGGTTTAAAACCCTAATGCGGACTAAAAGAAAAGTTCAGTTTAGGGTTTAAAACCCTAGTGCTGACTAAAGGAAAAGTTCAGTTTATGATTTAAAACCCTAATGCTAACTGAATGGAAAGTTCAGTTTTGGGTTAAAACCCTAATGCTGACTGAATGGAAAAAGTTCAGTTTATGGTTTAAAACCCTAATGCTGACTAAAAGAAAAGTTCAGTTTAGGGTTTAAAACCCTAATGCTGACTAGAGGAAAAGTTCAGTTTAGGGTTTAAAACACTAATGCTGACTAAATGGAAAAGTTCAGTTTAGGGTTTAAAACCCTAATGCTGACTGAAAGAAAAGAGTTCAGTTTAGGGTTTAAAACCCTAATGCTGACTAAAAGAAAAGTTCAGTTTAGGGTTTAAAACCCTAATGCTGACTGAAGGAAAAGTTCAGTTTAGGGTTTAAAACCCTAATGCTAACTAAATGAAAAAGTTCAGTTTAGGGTTTAAAACCCTAATGCTGACTGAAGGAAAAGAGTTCAGTTTAGGGTTTAAAACCCTAATGCTGACTAAATGGGAAAAGTTTAGTTTAGGTTTTAAAACCCTAATGCTGACTAAAGGGAAAAGTTCAGTTTAGGGTTTAAAACCCTAATGCTGACTAAAGGAAAAGTTCAGTTTAGGGTTTAAAACCCTAATGCTGACTGAAGGAAAAGTTCAGTTTAGGGTTTAAAACCCTAATGCTGACTAAAGAAAAAGTTCAGTTTAGGGTTTAAAACACTAATGCTGACTGAATGGAAAGTTCAGTTTAGGTTTTAAAACCCTAATGCTGACTGAATGGAAAAAGTTTAGTTTAGGGTTTAAAACCCTAATGCTGACTACATGGAAAAAGTTCAGTTTAGGGTTTAAAACCCTAATGTTGACTAAATGAAAAAGTTCAGTTTAGGGTTTAAAACCCTAATGCTGACTGAAGGAAAAGAGTTCAGTTTAGGGTTTAAAACCCTAATGCTAACTAAATGGGAAATGTTTAGTTTAGGTTTTAAAACCCTAATGCTGACTAAAGGGAAAAGTTCAGTTTAGGGTTTAAAACCCTAATGCTGACTGAAGGAAAGAGTTCAGTTTAGGGTTTAAAGCCCTAATGTTGACTAAATGCGAAAATTTCAGTTTAGGGTTTAAAACCCTAATGCTGACTAAATAGGAAAAATTCAGTTTAGGATTTAAAACCCTGATGCTGACTAAAGGAAAAGTTCAGTTTAGGGTTTAAAACACTAATGCTGACTAGAGAAAAAGTTCAGTTTAGGGTTTAAAACCCTAATGCTGACTAAATGGAAAAGTTCAGTTTAGGGTTTAACACCCTAATGCTGACTGAAGGAAGAGAGTTCAGTTTAGGGTTTAAAACCCTAATGCTGACTACATGGAAAAAGTTCAGTTTAGGGTTTAAAACCCTAATGCTGACTGAATGGAAAAAGTTCAGTGTAGGGTTTAAAACCCTAATGCTGACTACATGCAAAAAGTTCAGTTTAGGGTTTAAAACCCTAATGCTGACTAGAGGAAAAGTTCAGTTTAGGGTTTAAAACCCTAATGCTGACTAAATGGAAAAGTTCAGTTTAGGGTTTAAAACCCTAATGCTGACTGAAGGAAAAGAGTTCAGTTTAGGGTTTAAAACCCTAATGCTGACTAAAAGAAAAGTTCAGTTTAGGGTTTAAAACCCTAATGCTGACTGAAGGAAAAGTTCAGTTTAGGGTTTAAAACCCTAATGCTGACTAAATGAAAAAGTTCAGTTTAGGGTTTAAAACCCTAATGCTGACTGAAGGAAAAGAGTTCAGTTTAGGGTTTAAAACCCTAATGCTAACTAAATGGGAAATGTTTAGTTTAGGTTTTAAAACCCTAATGCTGACTAAAGGGAAAAGTTCAGTTTAGGGTTTAAAACCCTAATGCTGACTGAAGGAAAGAGTTCAGTTTAGGGTTTAAAGCCCTAATGTTGACTAAATGCGAAAATTTCAGTTTAGGGTTTAAAACCCTAATGCTGACTAAATAGGAAAAGTTCAGTTTAGGGTTTAAAACCCTGATGCTGACTAAAGGAAAAGTTCAGTTTAGGGTTTAAAACCCTAATGCTGACTAGAGAAAAAGTTCAGTTTAGGGTTTAAAACCCTAATGCTGACTAAATGGAAAAGTTCAGTTTAGGGTTTAAAACCCTAATGCTGACTGAAGGAAGAGAGTTCAGTTTAGGGTTTAAAACCCTAATGCTGACTACATGGAAAAAGTTCAGTTTAGGGTTTAAAACCCTAATGCTGACTTAATGGAAAAAGTTCAGTGTAGGGTTTAAAACCCTAATGCTGACTACATGGAAAAAGTTCAGTTTTGGGTTTAAAACCCTAATGCTGACAAAAGGAAAAGTTCAGTTTAGGGTTTAAAACACTAATACTGACTGAATGGAAAAGAGTTCAGTTTAGAGTTTAAAACCCTAATGATGACTATAGGGAAAAAGTTCAGTTTAGGGTTTAAAACCCTAATGCTAACTAAATGGAAAAAGTTCAGTTTAGGGTTTAAAACCCTAATGCTGACTAAAGGAAAAGTTCAGTTTAGGGTTTAAAACCCTAATGCTGACTGAATGGAAAGTTCAATTTAGGGTTTAAAACCCTAATGCTGACTAAATGGAAAAAGTTCAGTTTAGGGTTTAAAACCTAATGCTGACTAAAGGAAAATAGTTCAGTTTAGGGTTTAAAACCCTAATGCTGATTGACTGGAAAGTTCAGTTTAGGGTTTAAAACCCTAATGCTGACTAAAGGAAAAGTACAGTTTATAGTTTAAAACCCTAATGCTAACTGAATGGAAAGTTCAGTTTTGGGTTAAAACCCTAATGCTGACTGAATGGAAAAAGTTCAGTTTAGGGTTTAAAACCCTAATGCTGACTAAAAGAAAAGTTCAGTTTAGGGTTTAAAACCCTAATGCTGACTAGAGGAAAAGTTCAGTTTAGGCTTTAAAACCCTAATGCTGACTAAGTGGAAAAGTTCAGTTTAGGGTTTAAAACCCTAATGCTGACTGAAGGAAAAGAGTTCAGTTTAGGGTTTAAAACCCTAATGCTGACTAAAAGAAAAGTTCAGTTTAGGGTTTAAAACCCTAATGCTGACTGAAGGAAAGGTTCAGTTTAGGGTTTAAAACCCTAATGCTGACTAAATGAAAAAGTTCAGTTTAGGGTTTAAAACCCTAATGCTGACTGAAGGAAAAGAGTTCAGTTTAGGGTTTAAAACCCTAATGCTAACTAAATGGGAAATGTTTAGTTTAGGTTTTAAAACCCTAATGCTGACTAAAGGGAAAAGTTCAGTTTAGGGTTTAAAACCCTAATGCTGACTGAAGGAAAGAGTTCAGTTTAGGGTTTAAAGCCCTAATGTTGACTAAATGCGAAAATTTCAGTTTAGGGTTTAAAACCCTAATGCTGACTAAATAGGAAAAGTTCAGTTTAGGGTTTAAAACCCTGATGCTGACTAAAGGAAAAGTTCAGTTTAGGGTTTAAAACCCTAATGCTGACTAGAGAAAAAGTTCAGTTTAGGGTTTAAAACCCTAATGCTGACAAAATGAAAAAGTTCAGTTTAGGGTTTAAAACCCTAATGCTGACTGAAGGAAGAGAGTTCAGTTTAGGGTTTAAAACCCTAATGCTGACTACATGGAAAAAGTTCAGTTTAGGGTTTAAAACCCTAATTCTGACTGAATGGAAAAAGTTCAGTTTAGGGTTTAAAACCCTAATGCTGACTACATGGAAAAAGTTCAGTTTAGGGTTTAAAACCCTAATGCTGACTAGAGAAAAAGTTCAGTTTAGGGTTTAAAACCCTAATGCTGACTAAATGGAAAAGTTCAGTTTAGGGTTTAAAACCCTAATGCTGACTGAAGGAAGAGAGTTCAGTTTAGGGTTTAAAACCCTAATGCTGACTACATGGAAAAAGTTCAGTTTAGGGTTTAAAACCCTAATGCTGACTTAATGGAAAAAGTTCAGTGTAGGGTTTAAAACCCTAATGCTGACTACATGGAAAAAGTTCAGTTTTGGGTTTAAAACCCTAATGCTGACAAAAGGAAAAGTTCAGTTTAGGGTTTAAAACACTAATACTGACTGAATGGAAAAGAGTTCAGTTTAGAGTTTAAAACCCTAATGATGACTATAGGGAAAAAGTTCAGTTTAGGGTTTAAAACCCTAATGCTAACTAAATGGAAAAAGTTCAGTTTAGGGTTTAAAACCCTAATGCTGACTAAAGGAAAAGTTCAGTTTAGGGTTTAAAACCCTAATGCTGACTGAATGGAAAGTTCAATTTAGGGTTTAAAACCCTAATGCTGACTAAATGGAAAAAGTTCAGTTTAGGGTTTAAAACCTAATGCTGACTAAAGGAAAATAGTTCAGTTTAGGGTTTAAAACCCTAATGCTGATTGACTGGAAAGTTCAGTTTAGGGTTTAAAACCCTAATGCTGACTAAAGGAAAAGTACAGTTTATAGTTTAAAACCCTAATGCTAACTGAATGGAAAGTTCAGTTTTGGGTTAAAACCCTAATGCTGACTGAATGGAAAAAGTTCAGTTTAGGGTTTAAAACCCTAATGCTGACTAAAAGAAAAGTTCAGTTTAGGGTTTAAAACCCTAATGCTGACTAGAGGAAAAGTTCTGTTTAGGCTTTAAAACCCTAATGCTGACTAAGTGGAAAAGTTCAGTTTAGGGTTTAAAACCCTAATGCTAACTGAAGGAAAAGAGTTCAGTTTAGGGTTTAAAACCCTAATGCTGACTAAAAGAAAAGTTCAGTTTAGGGTTTAAAACCCTAATGCTGACTGAAGGAAAGGTTCAGTTTAGGGTTTAAAACCCTAATGCTGACTAAATGAAAAAGTTTAGTTTAGGGTTTAAAACCCTAATGCTGACTGAAGGAAAAGAGTTCAGTTTAGGGTTTAAAACCCTAATGCTAACTAAATGGGAAATGTTTAGTTTAGGTTTTAAAACCCTAATGCTGACTAAAGGGAAAAGTTCAGTTTAGGGTTTAAAACCCTAATGCTGACTGAAGGAAAGAGTTCAGTTTAGGGTTTAAAGCCCTAATGTTGACTAAATGCGAAAATTTCAGTTTAGGGTTTAAAACCCTAATGCTGACTAAATAGGAAAAGTTCAGTTTAGGGTTTAAAACCCTGATGCTGACTAAAGGAAAAGTTCAGTTTAGGGTTTAAAACCCTAATGCTGACTAGAGAAAAAGTTCAGTTTAGGGTTTAAAACCCTAATGCTGACAAAATGAAAAAGTTCAGTTTAGGGTTTAAAACCCTAATGCTGACTGAAGGAAGAGAGTTCAGTTTAGGGTTTAAAACCCTAATGCTGACTACATGGAAAAAGTTCAGTTTAGGGTTTAAAACCCTAATTCTGACTGAATGGAAAAAGTTCAGTGTAGGGTTTAAAACCTTAATGCTGACTACATGGAAAAAGTTCAGTTTAGGGTTTAAAACCCTAATGCTGACTAAAGGAAAAGTTCAGTTTAGGGTTTAAAACACTAATACTGACTGAATGGAAAAGAGTTCAGTTTAGAGTTTAAAACCCTAATGATGACTATAGGGAAAAAGTTCAGTTTAGGGTTTAAAACCCTAATGCTAACTAAATGGAAAAAGTTCAGTTTAGGGTTTAAAACCCTAATGCTGACTAAAGGAAAAGTTCAGTTTAGGGTTTAAAACCCTAATGCTGACTGAATGGAAAGTTCAATTTAGGGTTTAAAACCCTAATGCTGACTAAATGGAAAAAGTTCAGTTTAGGGTTTAAAACCTAATGCTGACTAAAGGAAAATAGTTCAGTTTAGGGTTTAAAACCCTAATGCTGATTGACTGGAAAGTTCAGTTTAGGGTTTAAAACCCTAATGCTGACTAAAGGAAAAGTACAGTTTATAGTTTAAAACCCTAATGCTAACTGAATGGAAAAAGTTCAGTTTAGGGTTTAAAACCCTAATGCTGACTAAAAGAAAAGTTCAGTTTAGGGTTTAAAACCCTAATGCTGACTAGAGGAAAAGTTCAGTTTAGGCTTTAAAACCCTAATGCTGACTAAGTGGAAAAGTTCAGTTTAGGGTTTAAAACCCTAATGCTGACTGAAGGAAAAGAGTTCAGTTTAGGGTTTAAAACCCTAATGCTGACTAAAAGAAAAGTTCAGTTTAGGGTTTAAAACCCTAATGCTGACTGAAGGAAAGGTTCAGTTTAGGGTTTAAAACCCTAATGCTGACTAAATGAAAAAGTTCAGTTTAGGGTTTAAAATCCTAATGCTGACTGAAGGAAAAGAGTTCAGTTTAGGGTTTAAAACTCTAATGCTAACTAAATGGGAAAAGTTTAGTTTAGGTTTTAAAACCCTAATGCTGACTAAAGGGAAAAGTTCAGTTTAGGGTTTAAAACCCAAATGCTAACTGAAGGAAAGAGTTCAGTTTAGGGTTTAAAGCCCTAATGCTGACTAAATGCGAAAATTTCAGTTTAGGGTTTAAAACCCTAATGCTGACTAAATGGGAAAAGTTTAGTTTAGGGTTTAAAACCCTAATGCTGACTAAAGGAAAAGTTCAGTTTAGGGTTTAAAACCCTAATGCTGACTAGAGAAAAAGTTCCGTTTAGGGTTTAAAACCCTAATGCTGACTAAATGGAAAAGTTCAGTTTAGGGTTTAAAACCCTAATGCGGACTGAAGGAAGAGAGTTCAGTTTAGGGTTTAAAACCTTAATGCTGACTAAAGGAAAAGTTCAGTTTAGGGTTTAAAACCCTAATGCTGACTAAAGGAAAAGTTCAGTTTAGGGTTTAAAACCCTAATGCTGACTAAAGAAAAAGTTCAGTTTAGGGTTTAAAATACTAATGCTGACTGAATGGAAAGTTCAGTTTAGGGTTTAAAACCCTAATGCTGACTGAATGGAAAAAGTTCAGTTTAGGGTTAAAAACCCTAATGCTGACTACATGGAAAAAGTTCAGTTTAGGGTTTAAAACCCTAATGCTGACTGAATGAAAAAAGTTCAGTTTAGGGTTTAAAACCCTAATGCTGACTACATGGAAAAAGTTCAGTTTAGGGTTTAAAACCCTAATGCTAACTAAAGGAAAAGTTCAGTTTAGGGTTTAAAACCCTAATACTGACTGAATGGAAAAGAGTTCAGTTTAGAGTTTAAAACCCTAATGCTGACTACATGGAAAAAGTTCAGTTTAGGGTTTAAAACCCTAATGCTAACTACATGGAAAAAGTTTAGTTTAGGGTTTAAAACCCTAATGCTGACTAAAGGAAAAGTTCAGTTTAGGGTTTAAAACCCTAATGCTTACTGAATGGAAAAGAGTTCAGTTTAGGGTTTAAAACCCTAATGCTGACTGAATGGAAAAAGTTCAATTTAGGGTTTAAAACCCTAATGCTGACTGGATGGAAAAGAGTTCAGTTTTACGGTTTAAAACCCTAATGCTGACTGAATGGAAAAGAGTTCAGTTTAGGGTTTAAAACCCTAATGCTGACTGAATGGAAAAAGTTCAGTTTAGGGTTTAAAACCCTAATGCTGACTGGCTGGAAAATAGTTCAATTTAGGGTTTAAAACCCTAATGCTGACTGAATGGAAAAAGTTCAGTTTAGGGTTTAAAACCCTAATGCTGACTGAAGGAAGAGAGTTCAGTTTAGGGTTTAAAACCTTAATGCTGACTAAAGGAAAAGTTCAGTTTAGGGTTTAAAACCCTAATGCTGACTAAAGGAAAAGTTCAGTTTAGGGTTTAAAACCCTAATGCTGACTAAAGAAAAAGTTCAGTTTAGGGTTTAAAACCCTAATGCTGACTGAATGGAAAGTTCAGTTTAGGGTTTAAAACCCTAATGCTGACTGAATGGAAAAAGTTCAGTTTAGGGTTAAAAACCCTAATGCTGACTACATGGAAAAAGTTCAGTTTAGGGTTTAAAACCCTAATGCTGACTGAATGAAAAAAGTTCAGTTTAGGGTTTAAAACCCTAATGCTGACTACATGGAAAAAGTTCAGTTTAGGGTTTAAAACCCTAATGCTGACTAAAGGAAAAGTTCAGTTTAGGGTTTAAAACACTAATACTGACTGAATGGAAAAGAGTTCAGTTTAGAGTTTAAAACCCTAATGATGACTATAGGGAAAAAGTTCAGTTTAGGGTTTAAAACCCTAATGCTAACTAAATGGAAAAAGTTCAGTTTAGGGTTTAAAACCCTAATGCTGACTAAAGGAAAAGTTCAGTTTAGGGTTTAAAACCCTAATGCTGACTGAATGGAAAGTTCAATTTAGGGTTTAAAACCCTAATGCTGACTAAATGGAAAAAGTTCAGTTTAGGGTTTAAAACCTAATGCTGACTAAAGGAAAATAGTTCAGTTTAGGGTTTAAAACCCTAATGCTGATTGACTGGAAAGTTCAGTTTAGGGTTTAAAACCCTAATGCTGACTAAAGGAAAAGTTCAGTTTATATTTTAAAACCCTAATGCTAACTGAATGGAAAGTTCAGTTTTGGGTTAAAACCCTAATGCTGACTGAATGGAAAAAGTTCAGTTTAGGGTTTAAAACTCTAATGCGGACTAAAAGAAAAGTTCAGTTTAGGGTTTAAAACCCTAATGCTGACTAGAGGAAAAGTTCAGTTTAGGGTTTAAAACCCTAATGCTGACTAAATGGAAAAGTTCAGTTTAGGGTTTAAAACCCTAATGCTGACTGAAGGAAAAGAGTTCAGTTTAGGGTTTAAAACCCTAATGCTGACTAAAAGAAAAGTTCAGTTTAGGGTTTAAAACCCTAATGCTGACTGAAGGAAAAGTTCAGTTTAGGGTTTAAAACCCTAATGCTGACTAAATGAAAAAGTTCAGTTTAGGGTTTAAAACCCTAATGCTGACTGAAGGAAAAGAGTTCAGTTTAGGGTTTAAAACCCTAATGCTAACTAAATGGGAAATGTTTAGTTTAGGTTTTAAAACCCTAATGCTGACTAAAGGGAAAAGTTCAGTTTAGGGTTTAAAACCCTAATGCTGACTGAAGGAAAGAGTTCAGTTTAGGGTTTAAAGCCCTAATGTTGACTAAATGCGAAAATTTCAGTTTAGGGTTTAAAACCCTAATGCTGACTAAATAGGAAAAGTTCAGTTTAGGGTTTAAAACCCTGATGCTGACTAAAGGAAAAGTTCAGTTTAGGGTTTAAAACCCTAATGCTGACTAGAGAAAAAGTTCAGTTTAGGGTTTAAAACCCTAATGCTGACTAAATGGAAAAGTTCAGTTTAGGGTTTAAAACCCTAATGCTGACTGAAGGAAGAGAGTTCAGTTTAGGGTTTAAAACCCTAATGCTGACTACATGGAAAAAGTTCAGTTTAGGGTTTAAAACCCTAATGCTGACTTAATGGAAAAAGTTCAGTGTAGGGTTTAAAACCCTAATGCTGACTACATGGAAAAAGTTCAGTTTTGGGTTTAAAACCCTAATGCTGACAAAAGGAAAAGTTCAGTTTAGGGTTTAAAACACTAATACTGACTGAATGGAAAAGAGTTCAGTTTAGAGTTTAAAACCCTAATGATGACTATAGGGAAAAAGTTCAGTTTAGGGTTTAAAACCCTAATGCTAACTAAATGGAAAAAGTTCAGTTTAGGGTTTAAAACCCTAATGCTGACTAAAGGAAAAGTTCAGTTTAGGGTTTAAAACCCTAATGCTGACTGAATGGAAAGTTCAATTTAGGGTTTAAAACCCTAATGCTGACTAAATGGAAAAAGTTCAGTTTAGGGTTTAAAACCTAATGCTGACTAAAGGAAAATAGTTCAGTTTAGGGTTTAAAACCCTAATGCTGATTGACTGGAAAGTTCAGTTTAGGGTTTAAAACCCTAATGCTGACTAAAGGAAAAGTACAGTTTATAGTTTAAAACCCTAATGCTAACTGAATGGAAAGTTCAGTTTTGGGTTAAAACCCTAATGCTGACTGAATGGAAAAAGTTCAGTTTAGGGTTTAAAACCCTAATGCTGACTAAAAGAAAAGTTCAGTTTAGGGTTTAAAACCCTAATGCTGACTAGAGGAAAAGTTCAGTTTAGGCTTTAAAACCCTAATGCTGACTAAGTGGAAAAGTTCAGTTTAGGGTTTAAAACCCTAATGCTGACTGAAGGAAAAGAGTTCAGTTTAGGGTTTAAAACCCTAATGCTGACTAAAAGAAAAGTTCAGTTTAGGGTTTAAAACCCTAATGCTGACTGAAGGAAAGGTTCAGTTTAGGGTTTAAAACCCTAATGCTGACTAAATGAAAAAGTTCAGTTTAGGGTTTAAAATCCTAATGCTGACTGAAGGAAAAGAGTTCAGTTTAGGGTTTAAAACTCTAATGCTAACTAAATGGGAAAAGTTTAGTTTAGGTTTTAAAACCCTAATGCTGACTAAAGGGAAAAGTTCAGTTTAGGGTTTAAAACCCTAATGCTAACTGAAGGAAAGAGTTCAGTTTAGGGTTTAAAGCCCTAATGCTGACTAAATGCGAAAATTTCAGTTTAGGGTTTAAAACCCTAATGCTGACTAAATGGGAAAAGTTCAGTTTAGGGTTTAAAACCCTAATGCTGACTAAAGGAAAAGTTCAGTTTAGGGTTTAAAACCCTAATGCTGACTAGAGAAAAAGTTCTGTTTAGGGTTTAAAACCCTAATGCTGACTAAATGGAAAAGTTCAGTTTAGGGTTTAAAACCCTAATGCGGACTGAAGGAAGAGAGTTCAGTTTAGGGTTTAAAACCTTAATGCTGACTAAAGGAAAAGTTCAGTTTAGGGTTTAAAACCCTAATGCTGACTAAAGGAAAAGTTCAGTTTAGGGTTTAAAACCCTAATGCTGACTAAAGAAAAAGTTCAGTTTAGGGTTTAAAACACTAATGCTGACTGAATGGAAAGTTCAGTTTAGGTTTTAAAACCCTAATGCTGACTGAATGGAAAAAGTTTAGTTTAGGGTTTAAAACCCTAATGCTGACTACATGGAAAAAGTTCAGTTTAGGGTTTAAAACCCTAATGTTGACTGAATGGAAAAAGTTCAGTTTAGGGTTTAAAACCCTAATGCTGACTACATGGAAAAAGTTCAGTTTAGGGTTTAAAACCCTAATGCTGACTAAAGGAAAAGTTCAGTTTAGGGTTTAAAACACTAATACTGACTGAATGGAAAAGAGTTCAGTTTAGAGTTTAAAACCCTAATGATGACTATAGGGAAAAAGTTCAGTTTAGGGTTTAAAACCCTAATGCTAACTAAATTGAAAAAGTTCAGTTTAGGGTTTAAAACCCTAATGCTGACTAAAGGAAAAGTTCAGTTTAGGGTTTAAAACCCTAATGCTGACTGAATGGAAAGTTCAATGTAGGGTTTAAAACCCTAATGCTGACTAAATGGAAAAAGTTCAGTTTTGGGTTTAAAACCTAATGCTGACTAAAGGAAAATAGTTCAGTTTAGGGTTTAAAACCCTAATGCTGATTGACTGGAAAGTTCAGTTTAGGGTTTAAAACCCTAATGCTGACTAAAGGAAAAGTTCAGTTTATAGTTTAAAACCCTAATGCTAACTGAATGGAAAGTTCAGTTTTGGGTTAAAACCCTAATGCTGACTGAATGGAAAAAGTTCAGTTTAGGGTTTAAAACCCTAATGCGGACTAAAAGAAAAGTTCAGTTTAGGGTTTAAAACCCTAATGCTGACTAGAGGAAAAGTTCAGTTTAGGGTTTAAAACCCTAATGCTGACTAAATGGATAAGTTCAGTTTAGGGTTTAAAACCCTAATGCTGACTGAAGGAAAAGAGTTCAGTTTAGGGTTTAAAACCCTAGTGCTGACTAAAAGAAAAGTTCACTTTAGGGTTTAAAACTCTAATGCTGACTGAAGGAAAAGTTCAGTTTAGGGTTTAAAACCCTAATGCTGACTAAATGAAAAAGTTCAGTTTAGGGTTTAAAACCCTAATGCTGACTGAAGGAAAAGAGTTCAGTTTAGGGTTTAAAACCCTAATGCTAACTAAATGGGAAATGTTTAGTTTAGGTTTTAAAACCCTAATGCTGACTAAAGGGAAAAGTTCAGTTTAGGGTTTAAAACCCTAATGCTGACTGAAGGAAAGAGTTCAGTTTAGGGTTTAAAGCCCTAATGCTGACTAAATGAAAAAGTTCAGTTTAGGGTTTAAAACCCTAATGTTGACTAAATGGAAAAAGTTCAGTTTAGGGTTTAAAACCCTAATGCTGACTAAAGGAAAGAGTTCAGTTTAGGGTTTAAAACCCTAATGCTGACTGAAGGAAAGAGTTCAGTTTAGGGTTTAAAGCCCTAATGTTGACTAAATGCGAAAATTTCAGTTTAGGGTTTAAAACCCTAATGCTGACTAAATAGGAAAAGTTCAGTTTAGGGTTTAAAACCCTGATGCTGACTAAAGGAAAAGTTCAGTTTAGGGTTTAAAACCCTAATGCTGACTAGAGAAAAAGTTCAGTTTAGGGTTTAAAACCCTAATGCTGACTAAATGGAAAAGTTCAGTTTAGGGTTTAAAACCCTAATGCTGACTGAAGGAAGAGAGTTCAGTTTAGGGTTTAAAACCCTAATGCTGACTACATGGAAAAAGTTCAGTTTAGGGTTTAAAACCCTAATGCTGACTTAATGGAAAAAGTTCAGTGTAGGGTTTAAAACCCTAATGCTGACTACATGGAAAAAGTTCAGTTTTGGGTTTAAAACCCTAATGCTGACAAAAGGAAAAGTTCAGTTTAGGGTTTAAAACACTAATACTGACTGAATGGAAAAGAGTTCAGTTTAGAGTTTAAAACCCTAATGATGACTATAGGGAAAAAGTTCAGTTTAGGGTTTAAAACCCTAATGCTAACTAAATGGAAAAAGTTCAGTTTAGGGTTTAAAACCCTAATGCTGACTAAAGGAAAAGTTCAGTTTAGGGTTTAAAACCCTAATGCTGACTGAATGGAAAGTTCAATTTAGGGTTTAAAACCCTAATGCTGACTAAATGGAAAAAGTTCAGTTTAGGGTTTAAAACCTAATGCTGACTAAAGGAAAATAGTTCAGTTTAGGGTTTAAAACCCTAATGCTGATTGACTGGAAAGTTCAGTTTAGGGTTTAAAACCCTAATGCTGACTAAAGGAAAAGTACAGTTTATAGTTTAAAACCCTAATGCTAACTGAATGGAAAGTTCAGTTTTGGGTTAAAACCCTAATGCTGACTGAATGGAAAAAGTTCAGTTTAGGGTTTAAAACCCTAATGCTGACTAAAAGAAAAGTTCAGTTTAGGGTTTAAAACCCTAATGCTGACTAGAGGAAAAGTTCAGTTTAGGCTTTAAAACCCTAATGCTGACTAAGTGGAAAAGTTCAGTTTAGGGTTTAAAACCCTAATGCTGACTGAAGGAAAAGAGTTCAGTTTAGGGTTTAAAACCCTAATGCTGACTAAAAGAAAAGTTCAGTTTAGGGTTTAAAACCCTAATGCTGACTGAAGGAAAGGTTCAGTTTAGGGTTTAAAACCCTAATGCTGACTAAATGAAAAAGTTCAGTTTAGGGTTTAAAATCCTAATGCTGACTGAAGGAAAAGAGTTCAGTTTAGGGTTTAAAACTCTAATGCTAACTAAATGGGAAAAGTTTAGTTTAGGTTTTAAAACCCTAATGCTGACTAAAGGGAAAAGTTCAGTTTAGGGTTTAAAACCCTAATGCTAACTGAAGGAAAGAGTTCAGTTTAGGGTTTAAAGCCCTAATGCTGACTAAATGCGAAAATTTCAGTTTAGGGTTTAAAACCCTAATGCTGACTAAATGGGAAAAGTTCAGTTTAGGGTTTAAAACCCTAATGCTGACTAAAGGAAAAGTTCAGTTTAGGGTTTAAAACCCTAATGCTGACTAGAGAAAAAGTTCTGTTTAGGGTTTAAAACCCTAATGCTGACTAAATGGAAAAGTTCAGTTTAGGGTTTAAAACCCTAATGCGGACTGAAGGAAGAGAGTTCAGTTTAGGGTTTAAAACCTTAATGCTGACTAAAGGAAAAGTTCAGTTTAGGGTTTAAAACCCTAATGCTGACTAAAGGAAAAGTTCAGTTTAGGGTTTAAAACCCTAATGCTGACTAAAGAAAAAGTTCAGTTTAGGGTTTAAAACACTAATGCTGACTGAATGGAAAGTTCAGTTTAGGTTTTAAAACCCTAATGCTGACTGAATGGAAAAAGTTTAGTTTAGGGTTTAAAACCCTAATGCTGACTACATGGAAAAAGTTCAGTTTAGGGTTTAAAACCCTAATGTTGACTGAATGGAAAAAGTTCAGTTTAGGGTTTAAAACCCTAATGCTGACTACATGGAAAAAGTTCAGTTTAGGGTTTAAAACCCTAATGCTGACTAAAGGAAAAGTTCAGTTTAGGGTTTAAAACACTAATACTGACTGAATGGAAAAGAGTTCAGTTTAGAGTTTAAAACCCTAATGATGACTATAGGGAAAAAGTTCAGTTTAGGGTTTAAAACCCTAATGCTAACTAAATTGAAAAAGTTCAGTTTAGGGTTTAAAACCCTAATGCTGACTAAAGGAAAAGTTCAGTTTAGGGTTTAAAACCCTAATGCTGACTGAATGGAAAGTTCAATGTAGGGTTTAAAACCCTAATGCTGACTAAATGGAAAAAGTTCAGTTTTGGGTTTAAAACCTAATGCTGACTAAAGGAAAATAGTTCAGTTTAGGGTTTAAAACCCTAATGCTGATTGACTGGAAAGTTCAGTTTAGGGTTTAAAACCCTAATGCTGACTAAAGGAAAAGTTCAGTTTATAGTTTAAAACCCTAATGCTAACTGAATGGAAAGTTCAGTTTTGGGTTAAAACCCTAATGCTGACTGAATGGAAAAAGTTCAGTTTAGGGTTTAAAACCCTAATGCGGACTAAAAGAAAAGTTCAGTTTAGGGTTTAAAACCCTAATGCTGACTAGAGGAAAAGTTCAGTTTAGGGTTTAAAACCCTAATGCTGACTAAATGGATAAGTTCAGTTTAGGGTTTAAAACCCTAATGCTGACTGAAGGAAAAGAGTTCAGTTTAGGGTTTAAAACCCTAGTGCTGACTAAAAGAAAAGTTCACTTTAGGGTTTAAAACTCTAATGCTGACTGAAGGAAAAGTTCAGTTTAGGGTTTAAAACCCTAATGCTGACTAAATGAAAAAGTTCAGTTTAGGGTTTAAAACCCTAATGCTGACTGAAGGAAAAGAGTTCAGTTTAGGGTTTAAAACCCTAATGCTAACTAAATGGGAAATGTTTAGTTTAGGTTTTAAAACCCTAATGCTGACTAAAGGGAAAAGTTCAGTTTAGGGTTTAAAACCCTAATGCTGACTGAAGGAAAGAGTTCAGTTTAGGGTTTAAAGCCCTAATGTTGACTAAATGCGAAAATTTCAGTTTAGGGTTTAAAACCCTAATGCTGACTAAATAGGAAAAGTTCAGTTTAGGGTTTAAAACCCTGATGCTGACTAAAGGAAAAGTTCAGTTTAGGGTTTAAAACCCTAATGCTGACTAGAGAAAAAGTTCAGTTTAGGGTTTAAAACCCTAATGCTGACTAAATGAAAAAGTTCAGTTTAGGGTTTAAAACCCTAATGCTGACTGAAGGAAGAGAGTTCAGTTTAGGGTTTAAAACCCTAATGCTGACTACATGGAAAAAGTTCAGTTTAGGGTTTAAAACCCTAATTCTGACTGAATGGAAAAAGTTCAGTGTAGGGTTTAAAACCTTAATGCTGACTACATGGAAAAAGTTCAGTTTAGGGTTTAAAACCCTAATGCTGACTAAAGGAAAAGTTCAGTTTAGGGTTTAAAACACTAATACTGACTGAATGGAAAAGAGTTCAGTTTAGAGTTTAAAACCCTAATGATGACTATAGGGAAAAAGTTCAGTTTAGGGTTTAAAACCCTAATGCTAACTAAATGGAAAAAGTTCAGTTTAGGGTTTAAAACCCTAATGCTGACTAAAGGAAAAGTTCAGTTTAGGGTTTAAAACCCTAATGCTGACTGAATGGAAAGTTCAATTTAGGGTTTAAAACCCTAATGCTGACTAAATGGAAAAAGATCAGTTTAGGGTTTAAAACCTAATGCTGACTAAAGGAAAATAGTTCAGTTTAGGGTTTAAAACCCTAATGCTGATTGACTGGAAAGTTCAGTTTAGGGTTTAAAACCCTAATGCTGACTAAAGGAAAAGTACAGTTTATAGTTTAAAACCCTAATGCTAACTGAATGGAAAGTTCAGTTTTGGGTTAAAACCCTAATGCTGACTGAATGGAAAAAGTTCAGTTTAGGGTTTAAAACCCTAATTCTGACTAAAAGAAAAGTTCAGTTTAGGGTTTAAAACCCTAATGCTGACTAGAGGAAAAGTTCAGTTTAGGCTTTAAAACCCTAATGCTGACTAAGTGGAAAAGTTCAGTTTAGGGTTTAAAACCCTAATGCTGACTGAAGGAAAAGAGTTCAGTTTAGGGTTTAAAACCCTAATGCTGACTAAAAGAAAAGTTCAGTTTAGGGTTTAAAACCCTAATGCTGACTGAAGGAAAGGTTCAGTTTAGGGTTTAAAACCCTAATGCTGACTAAATGAAAAAGTTCAGTTTAGGGTTTAAAATCCTAATGCTGACTGAAGGAAAAGAGTTCAGTTTAGGGTTTAAAACTCTAATGCTAACTAAATGGGAAAAGTTTAGTTTAGGTTTTAAAACCCTAATGCTGACTAAAGGGAAAAGTTCAGTTTAGGGTTTAAAACCCAAATGCTAACTGAAGGAAAGAGTTCAGTTTAGGGTTTAAAGCCCTAATGCTGACTAAATGCGAAAATTTCAGTTTAGGGTTTAAAACCCTAATGCTGACTAAATGGGAAAAGTTTAGTTTAGGGTTTAAAACCCTAATGCTGACTAAAGGAAAAGTTCAGTTTAGGGTTTAAAACCCTAATGCTGACTAGAGAAAAAGTTCCGTTTAGGGTTTAAAACCCTAATGCTGACTAAATGGAAAAGTTCAGTTTAGGGTTTAAAACCCTAATGCGGACTGAAGGAAGAGAGTTCAGTTTAGGGTTTAAAACCTTAATGCTGACTAAAGGAAAAGTTCAGTTTAGGGTTTAAAACCCTAATGCTGACTAAAGGAAAAGTTCAGTTTAGGGTTTAAAACCCTAATGCTGACTAAAGAAAAAGTTCAGTTTAGGGTTTAAAATACTAATGCTGACTGAATGGAAAGTTCAGTTTAGGGTTTAAAACCCTAATGCTGACTGAATGGAAAAAGTTCAGTTTAGGGTTAAAAACCCTAATGCTGACTGAATGGAAAAAGTTCAGTTTAGGGTTTAAAACCCTAATGCTGACTGAATGAAAAAAGTTCAGTTTAGGGTTTAAAACCCTAATGCTGACTACATGGAAAAAGTTCAGTTTAGGGTTTAAAACCCTAATGCTAACTAAAGGAAAAGTTCAGTTTAGGGTTTAAAACCCTAATACTGACTGAATGGAAAAGAGTTCAGTTTAGAGTTTAAAACCCTAATGCTGACTACATGGAAAAAGTTCAGTTTAGGGTTTAAAACCCTAATGCTAACTACATGGAAAAAGTTTAGTTTAGGGTTTAAAACCCTAATGCTGACTAAAGGAAAAGTTCAGTTTAGGGTTTAAAACCCTAATGCTTACTGAATGGAAAAGAGTTCAGTTTAGGGTTTAAAACCCTAATGCTGACTGAATGGAAAAAGTTCAATTTAGGGTTTAAAACCCTAATGCTGACTGGATGGAAAAGAGTTCAGTTTACGGTTTAAAACCCTAATGCTGACTGAATGGAAAAGAGTTCAGTTTAGGGTTTAAAACCCTAATGCTGACTGAATGGAAAAAGTTCAGTTTAGGGTTTAAAACCCTAATGCTGACTGGCTGGAAAATAGTTCAATTTAGGGTTTAAAACCCTAATGCTGACTGAATGGAAAAAGTTCAGTTTAGGGTTTAAAACCCTAATGCTGACTGAAGGAAGAGAGTTCAGTTTAGTGTTTAAAACACTAATGCTGACTGAATGGAAAGTTCAGTTTAGGGTTTAAAACCCTAATGCTGACTGAATGGAAAAAGTTCAGTTTAGGGTTAAAAACCCTAATGCTGACTACATGGAAAAAGTTCAGTTTAGGGATTAAAACCCTAATGCTGACTGAATGAAAAAAGTTCAGTTTAGGGTTTAAAACCCTAATGCTGACTACATGGAAAAAGTTCAGTTTAGGGTTTAAAACCCTAATGCTGACTAAAGGAAAAGTTCAGTTTAGGGTTTAAAACCCTAATACTGACTGAATGGAAAAGAGTTCAGTTTAGAGTTTAAAACCCTAATGCTGACTACATGGAAAAAGTTCAGTTTAGGGTTTAAAACCCTAATGCTAACTACATGGAAAAAGTTCAGTTTAGGGTTTAAAACCCTAATGCTGACTAAAGGAAAAGTTCAGTTTAGGGTTTAAAACCCTAATGCTGACTGAATGGAAAAAGTTCAGTTTAGGGTTTAAAACCCTAATGCTGACTGGATGGAAAAGAGTTCAGTTTACGGTTTAAAACCCTAATGCTGACTGAATGGAAAAGAGTTCAGTTTAGGGTTTAAAACCCTAATGCTGACTGAATGGAAAAAGTTCAGTTTAGGGTTTAAAACCCTAATGCTGACTGAATGGAAAAAGTTCAGTTTAGGGTTTAAAACCCTAATGCTGACTACATGGAAAAAGTTCAGTTTAGGGTTTAAAACCCTAATGCTGACTAAAGGAAAAGTTCAGTTTAGGGTTTAAAACCCTAATACTGACTGAATGGAAAAGAGTTCAGTTTAGGGTTTAAAATCCTAATGCTGACTGAATGGAAAAATTCAGTTTAGGGTTTAAAACCCTAATGCTGACTAAAGGAAAAGTTCAGTTTAGGGTTTAAAACCTTAATGCTGACTGAATGGAAAAGAGTTCAGTTTAGGGTTTAAAACCCTAATGCTGACTGAATGGAAAAGAGTTTAGTTTAGGGTTTAAAACCCTAATGCTGACTGAATGGAAAAAGTTCAGTTTAGGGTTTAAAACCCTAATGCTGACTGGCTGGAAAATAGTTTAGTTTAGGGTTTAAAACCCTAATGCTGACTGAATGGAAAAGAGTTCAGTTTAGGGTTTAAAACCCTAATGCTGACTGAATGGAAAAAGTTCAGTTTAGGGTTTAAAACCCTAATGCTGACTGGCTGGAAAATAGTTCAATTTAGGGTTTAAAACCCTAATGCTGACTGAATGGAAAAAGTTCAGTTTAGGGTTTAAAACCCTAATGCTGACTACATGGAAAAAGTTCAGTTTAGGGTTTAAAACCCTAATGCTAACTAAAGGAAAAGTTCAGTTTAGGGTTTAAAACCCTAATACTGACTGAATGGAAAAGAGATCAGTTTAGAGTTTAAAACCCTAATGCTGACTACATGGAAAAAGTTCAGTTTAGGGTTTAAAACCCTAATGCTAACTACATGGAAAAAGTTTAGTTTAGGGTTTAAAACCCTAATGCTGACTAAAGGAAAAGTTCAGTTTAGGGTTTAAAACCCTAATGCTTACTGAATGGAAAAGAGTTCAGTTTAGGGTTTAAAACCCTAATGCTGACTGAATGGAAAAAGTTCAATTTAGGGTTTAAAACCCTAATGCTGACTGGATGGAAAAGAGTTCAGTTTACGGTTTAAAACCCTAATGCTGACTGAATGGAAAAGAGTTCAGTTTAGGGTTTAAAACCCTAATGCTGACTGAATGGAAAAAGTTCAGTTTAGGGTTTAAAACCCTAATGCTGACTGGCTGGAAAATAGTTCAATTTAGGGTTTAAAACCCTAATGCTGACTGAATGGAAAAAGTTCAGTTTAGGGTTTAAAACCCTAATGCTGACTGAAGGAAGAGAGTTCAGTTTAGGGTTTAAAACCTTAATGCTGACTAAAGGAAAAGTTCAGTTTAGGGTTTAAAACCCTAATGCTGACTAAAGGAAAAGTTCAGTTTAGGGTTTAAAACCCTAATGCTGACTAAAGAAAAAGTTCAGTTTAGGGTTTAAAACCCTAATGCTGACTGAATGGAAAGTTCAGTTTAGGGTTTAAAACCCTAATGCTGACTGAATGGAAAAAGTTCAGTTTAGGGTTAAAAACCCTAATGCTGACTACATGGAAAAAGTTCAGTTTAGGGTTTAAAACCCTAATGCTGACTGAATGAAAAAAGTTCAGTTTAGGGTTTAAAACCCTAATGCTGACTACATGGAAAAAGTTCAGTTTAGGGTTTAAAACCCTAATGCTGACTAAAGGAAAAGTTCAGTTTAGGGTTTAAAACCCTAATACTGACTGAATGGAAAAGAGTTCAGTTTAGAGTTTAAAACCCTAATGCTGACTACATGGAAAAAGTTCAGTTTAGGGTTTAAAACCCTAATGCTAACTACATGGAAAAAGTTCAGTTTAGGGTTTAAAACCCTAATGCTGACTAAAGGAAAAGTTCAGTTTAGGGTTTAAAACCCTAATGCTGACTGAATGGAAAAAGTTCAGTTTAGGGTTTAAAACCCTAATGCTGACTGGATGGAAAAGAGTTCAGTTTACGGTTTAAAACCCTAATGCTGACTGAATGGAAAAGAGTTCAGTTTAGGGTTTAAAACCCTAATGCTGACTGAATGGAAAAAGTTCAGTTTAGGGTTTAAAACCCTAATGCTGACTGAATGGAAAAAGTTCAGTTTAGGGTTTAAAACCCTAATGCTGACTACATGGAAAAAGTTCAGTTTAGGGTTTAAAACCCTAATGCTGACTAAAGGAAAAGTTCAGTTTAGGGTTTAAAACCCTAATACTGACTGAATGGAAAAGAGTTCAGTTTAGGGTTTAAAATCCTAATGCTGACTGAATGGAAAAATTCAGTTTAGGGTTTAAAACCCTAATGCTGACTAAAGGAAAAGTTCAGTTTAGGGTTTAAAACCTTAATGCTGACTGAATGGAAAAGAGTTCAGTTTAGGGTTTAAAACCCTAATGCTGACTGAATGGAAAAGAGTTCAGTTTAGGGTTTAAAACCCTAATGCTGACTGAATGGAAAAAGTTCAGTTTAGGGTTTAAAACCCTAATGCTGACTGAATGGAAAAGAGTTCAGTTTAGGGTTTAAAACCCTAATGCTGACTGAATGGAAAAGAGTTCAGTTTAGGGTTTAAAACCCTAATGCTGACTGAATGGAAAAAGTTCAGTTTAGGGTTTAAAACCCTAATGCTGACTGGCTGGAAAATAGTTCAATTTAGGGTTTAAAACCCTAATGCTGACTGAATGGAAAAAGTTCAGTTTAGGGTTTAAAACCCTAATGCTGACTGAAGGAAGAGAGTTCAGTTTAGGGTTTAAAACCTTAATGCTGACTAAAGGAAAAGTTCAGTTTAGGGTTTAAAACCCTAATGCTGACTAAAGGAAAAGTTCAGTTTAGGGTTTAAAACCCTAATGCTGACTAAAGAAAAAGTTCAGTTTAGGGTTTAAAACACTAATGCTGACTGAATGGAAAGTTCAGTTTAGGGTTTAAAACCCTAATGCTGACTGAATGGAAAAAGTTCAGTTTAGGGTTTAAAACCCTAATGCTGACTACATGGAAAAAGTTCAGTTTAGGGTTTAAAACCCTAATGCTGACTGAATGGAAAAAGTTCAGTTTAGGGTTTAAAACCCTAATGCTGACTACATGGAAAAAGTTCAGTTTAGGGTTTAAAACCCTAATGCTGACTAAAGGAAAAGTTCAGTTTAGGGTTTAAAACCCTAATACTGACTGAATGGAAAAGAGTTCAGTTTAGAGTTTAAAACCCTAATGCTGACTACATGGAAAAAGTTCAGTTTAGGGTTTAAAACCCTAATGCTAGCTACATGGAAAAAGTTCAGTTTAGGGTTTAAAACCCTAATGCTAACTAAAGGAAAAGTTCAGTTTAGGGTTTAAAACCCTAATGCTGACTGAATGGAAAAAGTTCAGTTTAGGGTTTAAAACCCTAATGCTGACTGGATGGAAAAGAGTTCAGTTTACGGTTTAAAACCCTAATGCTGACTGAATGGAAAAGAGTTCAGTTTAGGGTTTAAAACCCTAATGCTGACTGAATGGAAAAAGTTCAGTTTAGGGTTTAAAACCCTAATGCTGGCTGGCTAGAAAAAAGTTCAGTTTAGGGTTTAAAACCCTAATGCTGACTGAATGGAAAAAGTTCAGTTTAGGGTTTAAAACCCTAATGCTGACTACATGGAAAAAGTTCAGTTTAGGGTTTAAAACCCTAATGCTGACTAAAGGAAAAGTTCAGTTTAGGGTTTAAAACCCTAATACTGACTGAATGGAAAAGAGTTCAGTTTAGGGTTTAAAATCCTAATGCTGACTGAATGGAAAAATTCAGTTTAGGGTTTAAAACCCTAATGCTGTCTAAAGGAAAAGTTCAGTTTAGGGTTTAAAACCCTAATGCTGACTGAATGGAAAAGAGTTCAGTTTAGGGTTTAAAACCCTAATGTTGACTTAAGGAAAAGTTATGTTTAGGGTTTAAAACCCTAATGCTGACTAGAGGAAAAGTTCAATTTAGGGTTTAAAACCCTAATGCTGACTAAATGGAAAAGTTCAGCTAAGGGTTTAAAACCATAATGCTGACTGAAGGAAAGGAGTTCAGTTTAGGGTTTAAAACCCTAATGCTGACTAAATGGGAAAAGTTCGGTTTAGGGTATAAAACCCTAATGCTGACTAAAGGGAAAAGTTTAGTTTAGGGTTTAAAACCCTAATGCTGACTGAAGGAAGGAGTTCAGTTTAGGGTTTAAAACCCTAATGCTGACTGAATGGAAAGAGTTCAGTTTAGGATTTAAAACCCTAATGCTAACTAAATGGAAAAAGTTTAGTTTAGGGTTTAAAACCCTAATGCTGACTAAAGGAAAGAGTTCAGTTTAGGGTTTAAAACCCTAATGCTGACTGAATGGAAAGTTCAATTTAGGGTTTAAAACCCTAATGCTGACTAAATGGAAAACGTTCAGTTTAGGGTTTAAAACCCTAATGCTGACTAAATGAAAATAGTTTAGTTTAGGGTTTAAAACCCTAATGCTGATTGATTGGAAAGTTCAGTTTAGGGTTTAAAACCCTAATGCTGACTAAAGGAAAAGTTCGGCTTATGGTTTAAAACCCTAATGCTAACTTAATGGAAAGTTCAGTTTTGGGTTAAAAGCCCTAATGCTGACTAAATGGGAAAAGTTCAGTTTAGGGTTTAAAACCCTAATGCTGACTAAAGGAAAAGTTCAGTTTAGGGTTTAAAACCCTAATGCTGACTAGAGAAAAAGTTCAGTTTAGGGTTTAAAACCCTAATGCTGACTAAATGGAAAAGTTCAGTTTAGGGTTTAAAACCCTAATGCTGACTGAAGGAAGAGAGTTCAGTTTAGGGTTTAAAACCCTAATGCTTACAAAAGGAAAAGTTTCAGTTTAGAGTTTAAAACCCTAATGATGACTATAGGGAAAAAGTTCAGTTTAGGGTTTAAAACCCTAATGCTAACTAAATGGAAAAAGTTCAGTTTAGGGTTTAAAACCCTAATGCTGACTAAAGGAAAAGTTCAGTTTAGGGTTTAAAACCCTAATGCTGACTGAATGGAAAGTTCAATTTAGGGTTTAAAACCCTAATGCTGACTAAATGGAAAAAGTTCAGTTTAGGGTTTAAAACCTAATGCTGACTAAAGGAAAATAGTTCAGTTTAGGGTTTAAAACCCTAATGCTGATTGACTGGAAAGTTCAGTTTAGGGTTTAAAACCCTAATGCTGACTAAAGGAAAAGTTCAGTTTATAGTTTAAAACCCTAATGCTAACTGAATGGAAAGTTCAGTTTTGGGTTAAAACCCTAATGCTGACTGAATGGAAAAAGTTCAGTTTAGGGTTTAAAACCCTAATGCTGACTAAAAGAAAAGTTCAGTTTAGGGTTTAAAACCCTAATGCTGACTAGAGGAAAAGTTCAGTTTAGGCTTTAAAACCCTAATGCTGACTAAGTGGAAAAGTTCAGTTTAGGGTTTAAAACCCTAATGCTGACTGAAGGAAAAGAGTTCAGTTTAGGGTTTAAAACCCTAATGCTGACTAAAAGAAAAGTTCAGTTTAGGGTTTAAAACCCTAATGCTGACTGAAGGAAAAAGTTCAGTTTAGGGTTTAAAATCCTAATGCTGACTGAAGGAAAAGAGTTCAGTTTAGGGTTTAAAACCCTAATGCTAACTAAATGGGAAAAGTTTAGTTTAGGTTTTAAAACCCTAATGCTGACTAAAGGGAAAAGTTCAGTTTAGGGTTTAAAACCCTAATGCTAACTGAAGGAAAGAGTTCAGTTTAGGGTTTAAAGCCCTAATGCTGACTAAATGCGAAAATTTCAGTTTAGGGTTTAAAACCCTAATGCTGACTAAATGGGAAAAGTTCAGTTTAGGGTTTAAAACCCTAATGCTGACTAAAGGAAAAGTTCAGTTTAGGGTTTAAAACCCTAATGCTGACTAGAGAAAAAGTTCAGTTTAGGGTTTAAAACCCTAATGCTGACTAAATGGAAAAGTTCAGTTTAGGGTTTAAAACCCTAATGCTGACTGAAGGAATAGAGTTCAGTTTAGGGTTTAAAACCCTAATACTGACTAAATGGGAAAAGTTCAGTTTAGGGTTTAAAACCCTAATGCTGACTGAATGGAAAGAGTTCAGTTTAGGGTTTAAAACCCTAATGCTAACTAAAGAAAAAGTTCAGTTTAGGGTTTAAAACACTAATGCTGACTGAATGGAAATTTCAGTTTAGGGTTTAAAACCCTAATGCTGACTACATGGAAAAAGTTCAGTTTAGGGTTTAAAACCCTAATGCTGACTGAATGGAAAAAGTTCAGTTTAGGGTTTAAAACCCTAATGCTGACTACATGGAAAAAGTTCAGTTTAGGGTTTAAAACCCTAATGCTGACTAAAGGAAAAGTTCAGTTTAGGGTTTAAAACCCTAATACTGACTGAATGGAAAAGAGTTCAGTTTAGAGTTTAAAACCCTAATGCTGACTACATGGAAAAAGTTCAGTTTAGGGTTTAAAACCCTAATGCTAACTACATGGAAAAAGTTCAGTTTAGGGTTTAAAACCCTAATGCTGACTAAAGGAAAAGTTCTGTTTAGGGTTTAAAACCCTAATGCTGACTGAATGGAAAAGAGTTCAGTTTAGGGTTTAAAACCCTAATGCTGACTGAATGGAAAAAGTTCAGTTTAGGGTTTAAAACCCTAATGCTTACTGGATGGAAAAGAGTTCAGTTTACGGTTTAAAACCCTAATGCTGACTGAATGGAAAAGAGTTCAGTTTAGGGTTTAAAACCCTAATGCTGACTGAATGGAAAAAGTTCAGTTTAGGGTTTAAAACCCTAATGCTTACTGGCTGGAAAAGAGTTCAATTTAGGGTTTAAAACCCTAATGCTGACTGAATGGAAAAAGTTCAGTTTAGGGTTTAAAACCCTAATGCTGACTACATGGAAAAAGTTCAGTTTAGGGTTTAAAACCCTAATGCTGACTAAAGGAAAAGTTCAGTTTAGGGTTTAAAACCCTAATACTGACTGAATGGAAAAGAGTTCAGTTTAGGGTTTAAAATCCTAATGCTGACTGAATGGAAAAATTCAGTTTAGGGTTTAAAACCCTAATGCTGACTAAAGGAAAAGTTCAGTTTAGGGTTTAAAACCCTAATGCTGACTAAATGGAAAAGAGTTCAGTTTAGGGTTTAAAACCCTAATGTTGACTAAAGGAAAAGTTATGTTTAGGGTTTAAAACCCTAATGCTGACTGAATGGAAAAGTTCAGTTTAGGGTTTAAAACCCTAATGCTGACTGAAGGAAGAGAGTTCAGTTTAGGGTTTAAAACCCTAATGCTGACTACATGGAAAAAGTTCAGTTTAGGGTTTAAAACCCTAATGCTGACTGAATGGAAAAAGTTCAGTTTAGGGTTTAAAACCGTAATGCTGACTACATGGAAAAAGTTCAGTTTAGGGTTTAAAACCCTAATGCTGACTAAAGGAAAAGTTCAGTTTAGGGTTTAAAACACTAATACTGACTGAATGGAAAAGAGTTCAGTTTAGAGTTTAAAACCCTAATGATGACTATAGGGAAAAAGTTCAGTTTAGGGTTTAAAACCCTAATGCTAACTAAATGGAAAAAGTTCAGTTTAGGGTTTAAAACCCTAATGCTGACTAAAGGAAAAGTTCAGTTTAGGGTTTAAAACCCTAATGCTGACTGAATGGAAAGTTCAATTTAGGGTTTAAAACCCTAATGCTGACTAAATGGAAAAAGTTCAGTTTAGGGTTTAAAACCTAATGCTGACTAAAGGAAAATAGTTCAGTTTAGGGTTTAAAACCCTAATGCTGATTGACTGGAAAGTTCAGTTTAGGGTTTAAAACCCTAATGCTGACTAAAGGAAAAGTTCAGTTTATAGTTTAAAACCCTAATGCTAACTGAATGGAAAGTTCAGTTTTGGGTTAAAACCCTAATGCTGACTGAATGGAAAAAGTTCAGTTTAGGGTTTAAAACCCTAATGCTGACTAAAAGAAAAGTTCAGTTTAGGGTTTAAAACCCTAATGCTGACTAGAGGAAAAGTTCAGTTTAGGCTTTAAAACCCTAATGCTGACTAAGTGGAAAAGTTCAGTTTAGGGTTTAAAACCCTAATGCTGACATAAGGAAAAGAGTTCAGTTTAGGGTTTAAAACCCTAATGCTGACTAAAAGAAAAGTTCAGTTTAGGGTTTAAAACCCTAATGCTGACTGAAGGAAAGGTTCAGTTTAGGGTTTAAAACCCTAATGCAGACTAAATGAAAAAGTTCAGTTTAGGGTTTAAAACCCTAATGCTGACTGAAGGAAAAGAGTTCAGTTTAGGGTTTAAAACCCTAATGCTGACTAAAGGAAAAGTTCAGTTTAGGGTTTAAAACCCTAATACTGACTGAATGGAAAAGAGTTCAGTTTAGGGTTTAAAATCCTAATGCTGACTGAATGGAAAAATTTAGTTTAGGGTTTATAACCCTAATGCTGACTAAATGAAAAAGTTCAGTTTAGGGTTTAAAACCCTAATGCTGACTGAAAGGAAAAGAGTTCAGTTTAGGGTTTAAAACCCTAATGCTGACTAAAGGAAAAGTTCAGTTTAGGGTTTAAAACCCTAATGCTGACTAAAGAAAAAGTTCAGTTTAGGGTTTAAAACACTAATGCTGACTGAATGGAAAGTTCAGTTTAGGGTTTAAAACCCTAATGCTGACTGAATGGAAAAAGTTCAGTTTAGGGTTTAAAACCCTAATGCTGACTACATGGAAAAAGTTCAGTTTAGGGTTTAAAACCCTAATGCTGACTAAAGGAAAAGTTCAGTTTAGGGTTTAAAACCCTAATACTGACTGAATGGAAAAGAGTTCAGTTTAGAGTTTAAAACCCTAATGCTGACTACATGGAAAAAGTTCAGTTTAGGGTTTAAAACCCTAATGCTAACTACATGGAAAAAGTTCAGTTTAGGGTTTAAAACCCTAATGCTGACTAAAGGAAAAGTTCAGTTTAGGGTTTAAAACCCTAATGCTGACTGAATGGAAAAGAGTTCAGTTTAGGGTTTAAAACCCTAATGCTGACTGAATGGAAAAAGTTCAGTTTAGGGTTTAAAACCCTAATGCTGACTGGCTGGAAAAGAGTTCAGTTTAGGGTTTAAAACCCTAATGCTGACTGAATGGAAAAAGTTCAGTTTAGGGTTTAAAACCCTAATGCTGACTGAATGGAAAAAGTTCAGTTTAGGGTTTAAAACCCTAATGCTGACTGGCTGGAAAAGAGTTCAATTTAGGTTTAAATCCCTAATGCTGACTGAATGGAAAAAGTTCAGTTTAGGGTTTAAAACCCTAATGCTGACTACATGGAAAAAGTTCAGTTTAGGGTTTAAAACCCTAATGCTGACTAAAGGAAAAGTTCAGTTTAGGGTTTAAAACCCTAATACTGACTGAATGGAAAAGAGTTCAGTTTAGGGTTTAAAACCCTAATGCTGACTGAATGGAAAAAGTTCAGTTTAGGGTTTATAACCCTAATGCTGACTAAATGAAAAAGTTTAGTTTAGGGTTTAAAACCCTAATGCTGACTGAATGGAAAAGAGTTCAGTTTAGGGTTTAAAACCCTAATGTTGACTAAAGGAAAAGTTAAGTTTAGGGTTTAAAACCCTAATGCTGACTAGAGGAAAAGTTCAGTTTAGGGTTTAAAACCCTAATGCTGACTAAATGGAAAAGTTCAGTTTAGGGTTTAAAACCCTAATGCTGACTGAAGGAAAAGAGTTCAGTTTAGGGTTTAAAACCCTAATGCTGACTAAATGGGAAAAGTTCAGTTTAGGGTATAAAACCCTAATGCTGACTAAAGGGAAAAGTTCAGTTTAGGGTTTAAAACCCTAATGCTGACTGAAGGAAGGAGTTCAGTTTAGGGTTTAAAACCCTAATGCTGACTGAATGGAAAGAGTTCAGTTTAGGATTTAAAACCCTAATGCTAACTAAATGGAAAAAGTTTAGTTTAGGGTTTAAAACCCTAATGCTGACTAAAGGAAAGAGTTCAGTTTAGGGTTTAAAACCCTAATGCTGACTGAATGGAAAGTTCAATTTAGGGTTTAAAACCCTAATGCTGACTAAATGGAAAACGTTCAGTTTAGGGTTTAAAACCCTAATGCTGACTAAATGGAAAACGTTCAGTTTAGGGTTTAAAACCCTAATGCTGACTAAATGAAAATAGTTTAGTTTAGGGTTTAAAACCCTAATGCTGATTGATTGGAAAGTTCAGTTTAGGGTTTAAAACCCTAATGCTGACTAAAGGAAAAGTTCAGTTTATGGTTTAAAACCCTAATGCTAACTTAATGGAAAGTTCAGTTTTGGGTTAAAACCCTAATGCTGACTGAATGGAAAAAGTTCAGTTTAGGGTTTAAAACCCTAATGCTGACTAAAAGAAAAGTTCAGTTTAGGGTTTAAAACCCTAATGCTGACTAGAGGAAAAGTTCAGTTTAGGGTTTAAAACCCTAATGCTGACTAAATGGAAAAGTTCAGTTTAGGGTTTAAAACCTTAATGCTGGCTGAAGGAAAAGAGTTCAGTTTAGGGTTTAAAACCCTAGTGCTGACTAAAAGAAAAGTTCAGTTTAGGGTTTAAAACCCTAATGCTGACTGAAGGAAAAGTTCAGTTTAGGGTTTAAAACCCTAATGCTGACTAAATGAAAAAGTTCAGTTTAGGGTTTAAAACCCTAATGCTGACCGAAGGAAAAGTACAGTTTAGGGTTTAAAACCCTAATGCTAACTAAATGAAAAAGTTCAGTTTAGGGTTTAAAACCTTAATGCTGACTGAAGGAAAAGAGTTCAGTTTAGGGTTTAAAACCCTAATGCTGACTAAATGGGAAAAGTTTAGTTTAGGTTTTAAAACCCTAATGCTGACTAAAGGGAAAAGTTCAGTTTAGGGTTTAAAACCCTAATGCTGACTGAAGGAAAAGAGTTCATTTTAGGGTTTGAAACCCTAATGCTGACTAAAGGAAAAGTTTAGTTTAGGGTTTAAAACCCTAATGCTGACTAAAGGAAAAGTTCAGTTTAGGGTTTAAAACCCTAATGCTGACTAAAGAAAAAGTTTAGTTTAGAGTTTAAAACACTAATGCTGACTGAATGGAAAGTTCAGTTTAGGGTTTAAAACTCTAATGCTGACAGAATGGAAAAAGTTCAGTTTAGGGTTTAAAACCCTAATGATGACTACATGGAAAAAGTTCAGTTTAGGGTTTAAAACCCTAATGCTGACTACATGGAAAAAGTTCAGTTTAGGGTTTAAAACCCTAATGCTGACTAAAGGAAAAGTTCAGTTTAGGGTTTAAAACCCTAATACTGACTGAATGGAAAAGAGTTCAGTTTAGAGTTTAAAACCCTAATGCTGACTACATGGAAAAAGTTCAGTTTAGGGTTTAAAACCCTAATGCTAACTAAATGGAAAAAGTTCAGTTTAGGGTTTAAAACCCTAATGCTGACTAAAGGAAAAGTTCAGTTTAGGGTTTAAAACCCTAATGCTGACTGAATGGAAAGTTCAATTTAGGGTTTAAAACCCTAATGCTGACTAAATGGAAAAAGTTCAGTTTAGGGTTTAAAACCTAATGCTGACTAAAGGAAAATAGTTCAGTTTAGGGTTTAAAACCCTAATGCTGATTGACTGGAAAGTTCAGTTTAGGGTTTAAAACCCTAATGCTGACTAAAGGAAAAGTTCAGTTTATGGTTTAAAACCCTAATGCTAACTGAATGGAAAGTTCAGTTTTGGGTTAAAACCCTAATGCTGACTGAATGGAAAAAGTTCAGTTTAGGGTTTAAAACCCTAATGCTGACTAAAAGAAAAGTTCAGTTTAGGGTTTAAAACCCTAATGCTGACTGAAGGAAAAGTTCAGTTTAGGGTTTATAACCCTAATGCTGACTAAATGAAAAAGTTCAGTTTAGGGTTTAAAACCCTAATGCTGACTGAAGGAAAAGAGTTCAGTTTAGGGTTTAAAACCCTAATGCTGACTAAAAGAAAAGTTCAGTTTAGGGTTTAAAACCCTAATGCTGACTGAAGGAAAAGTTCAGTTTAGGGTTTAAAACCCTAATGCTGACTAAATGAAAAAGTTCAGTTTAGGGTTTAAAACCCTAATGCTGACTGAAGGAAAAGAGTTCAGTTTAGGGTTTAAAACCCTAATGCTAAATAAATGAGAAATGTTTAGTTTAGGTTTTAAAACCCTAATGCTGACTAAAGGGAAAAGTTCAGTTTAGGGTTTAAAACCCTAATGCTGACTGAAGGAAAGAGTTCAGTTTAGGGTTTAAAGCCCTAATGTTGACTAAATGCGAAAATTTCAGTTTAGGGTTTAAAACCCTAATGCTGACTAAATAGGAAAAGTTCAGTTTAGGGTTTAAAACCCTAATGCTGACTAGAGAAAAAGTTCAGTTTAGGGTTTAAAACCCTAATGCTGACTAAATGGAAAAGTTCAGTTTAGGGTTTAAAACCCTAATGCTGACTGAAGGAAGAGAGTTCAGTTTAGGGTTTAAAACCCTAATGCTGACTTAAGGAAAATTTCAGTTTAGGGTTTAAAACCCTAATGCTGACTAAAGGAAAAGTTCAGTTTAGGGTTTAAAACCCTAATGCTGACTAAAGAAAAAGTTCAGTTTAGGGTTTAAAATACTAATGCTGACTGAATGGAAAGTTCAGTTTAGGGTTTAAAACCCTAATGCTGACTGAATGGAAAAAGTTCAGATTATGGTTTAAAACCCTAATGCTGACTACATGGAAAAAGTTCAGTTTAGGGTTTAAAACACTAATGCTGACCGAAGGAAAAGTACAGTTTAGGGTTTAAAACCCTAATGCTAACTAAATGAAAAAGTTCAGTTTAGGGTTTAAAACCCTAATGCTGACTGAAGGAAAAGAGTTCAGTTTAGGGTTTAAAACCCTAATGCTGACTAAATGGGAAAAGTTTAGTTTAGGTTTTAAAACCCTAATGCTGACTAAAGGGAAAAGTTCAGTTTAGGGTTTAAAACCCTAATGCTGACTGAAGGAAAAGAGTTCAGTTTAGGGTTTAAAACCCTAATGCTGACTAAAGGAAAAGTTCAGTTTAGGGTTTAAAACCCTAATGCTGACTAAAGGAAAAGTTCAGTTTAGGGTTTAAAACCCTAATGCTGACTAAAGAAAAAGTTCAGTTTAGGGTTTAAAACCCTAATGCTGACTGAATGGAAAAAGTTCAGTTTAGGGTTTAAAAATCTAATGCTGACAGAATGGAAAAAGTTCAGTTTAGGGTTTAAAACCCTAATGATGACTACATGGAAAAAGTTCAGTTTAGGGTTTAAAACCCTAATGCTGACTGAATGGAAAAAGTTCAGTTTAGGGTTTAAAACCCTAATGCTGACTACATGGAAAAAGTTCAGTTTAGGGTTTAAAACCCTAATGCTGACTAAAGGAAAAGTTCAGTTTAGGGTTTAAAACCCTAATGCTAACTAAATGGGAAAAGTTTAGTTTAGAGTTTAAAACCCTAATGCTGACTGAATGGAAAGAGTTCAGTTTAGGGTTTAAAACCCTAATGCTAACTAAATGGAAAAAGTTCAGTTTAGGGTTTAAAACCCTAATGCTGACTAAAGGAAAAGTTCAGTTTAGGGTTTAAAACCCTAATGCTGACTGAATGGAAAGTTCAATTTAGGGTTTAAAACCCTAATGCTGACTAAATGGAAAAAGTTCAGTTTAGGGTTTAAAACCTAATGCTGACTAAAGGAAAATAGTTCAGTTTAGGGTTTAAAACCCTAATGCTGATTGACTGGAAAGTTCAGTTTAGGGTTTAAAACCCTAATGCTGACTAAAGGAAAAGTTCAGTTTATAGTTTAAAACCCTAATGCTAACTGAATGGAAAGTTCAGTTTTGGGTTAAAACCCTAATGCTGACTGAATGGAAAAAGTTCAGTTTAGGGTTTAAAACCCTAATGCTGACTAAAAGAAAAGTTCAGTTTAGGGTTTAAAACCCTAATGCTGACTAGAGGAAAAGTTCAGTTTAGGCTTTAAAACCCTAATGCTGACTAAGTGGAAAAGTTCAGTTTAGGGTTTAAAACCCTAATGCTGACTGAAGGAAAAGAGTTCAGTTTAGGGTTTAAAACCCTAATGCTGACTAAAAGAAAAGTTCAGTTTAGGGTTTAAAACCCTAATGCTGACTGAAGGAAAGGTTCAGTTTAGGGTTTAAAACCCTAATGCAGACTAAATGAAAAAGTTCAGTTTAGGGTTTAAAACCCTAATGCTGACTGAAGGAAAAGAGTTCAGTTTAGGGTTTAAAACCCTAATGCTGACTAAAGGAAAAGTTCAGTTTAGGGTTTAAAACCCTAATACTGACTGAATGGAAAAGAGTTCAGTTTAGGGTTTAAAATCCTAATGCTGACTGAATGGAAAAATTTAGTTTAGGGTTTATAACCCTAATGCTGACTAAATGAAAAAGTTCAGTTTAGGGTTTAAAACCCTAATGCTGACTGAATGGAAAAGAGTTCAGTTTAGGGTTTAAAACCCTAATGCTGACTAAAGGAAAAGTTCAGTTTAGGGTTTAAAACCCTAATGCTGACTAAAGAAAAAGTTCAGTTTAGGGTTTAAAACACTAATGCTGACTGAATGGAAAGTTCAGTTTAGGGTTTAAAACCCTAATGCTGACTGAATGGAAAAAGTTCAGTTTAGGGTTTAAAACCCTAATGCTGACTACATGGAAAAAGTTCAGTTTAGGGTTTAAAACCCTAATGCTGACTAAAGGAAAAGTTCAGTTTAGGGTTTAAAACCCTAATACTGACTGAATGGAAAAGAGTTCAGTTTAGAGTTTAAAACCCTAATGCTGACTGAATGGAAAAAGTTCAGTTTAGGGTTTAAAACCCTAATGCTGACTGGATGGAAAAGAGTTCAGTTTACGGTTTAAAACCCTAATGCTGACTGAATGGAAAAGAGTTCAGTTTAGGGTTTAAAACCCTAATGCTGACTGAATGGAAAAAGTTCAGTTTAGGGTTTAAAACCCTAATGCTGACTGAATGGAAAAGAGTTCAGTTTAGGGTTTAAAACCCTAATGCTGACTGAATGGAAAAAGTTCAGTTTAGGGTTTAAAACCCTAATGCTGACTGGATGGAAAAGAGTTCAGTTTATTGTTTAAAACCCTATTGCTGACTGAATGGAAAAGAGTTCAGTTTAGGGTTTAAAACCCTAATGCTGACTAAAGAAAAAGTTCAGTTTAGGGTTTAAAACACTAATGCTGACTGAATGGAAAGTTCAGTTTAGGGTTTAAAACCCTAATGCTGACTGAATGGAAAAAGTTCAGTTTAGGGTTTAAAACCCTAATGCTGACTACATGGAAAAAGTTCAGTTTAGGGTTTAAAACCCTAATGCTGACTAAAGGAAAAGTTCAGTTTAGGGTTTAAAACCCTAATACTGACTGAATGGAAAAGAGTTCAGTTTAGGGTTTAAAACCCTAATGCTGACTGAATGGAAAAAGTTCAGTTTAGGGTTTATAACCCTAATGCTGACTAAATGAAAAAGTTTAGTTTAGGGTTTAAAACCCTAATGCTGACTGAATGGAAAAGAGTTCAGTTTAGGGTTTAAAACCCTAATGTTGACTAAAGGAAAAGTTAAGTTTAGGGTTTAAAACCCTAATGCTGACTAGAGGAAAAGTTCAGTTTAGGGTTTAAAACCCTAATGCTGACTAAATGGAAAAGTTCAGTTTAGGGTTTAAAACCCTAATGCTGACTGAAGGAAAAGAGTTCAGTTTAGGGTTTAAAACCCTAATGCTGACTAAATGGGAAAAGTTCAGTTTAGGGTATAAAACCCTAATGCTGACTAAAGGGAAAAGTTCAGTTTAGGGTTTAAAACCCTAATGCTGACTGAAGGAAGGAGTTCAGTTTAGGGTTTAAAACCCTAATGCTGACTGAATGGAAAGAGTTCAGTTTAGGATTTAAAACCCTAATGCTAACTAAATGGAAAAAGTTTAGTTTAGGGTTTAAAACCCTAATGCTGACTAAAGGAAAGAGTTCAGTTTAGGGTTTAAAACCCTAATGCTGACTGAATGGAAAGTTCAATTTAGGGTTTAAAACCCTAATGCTGACTAAATGGAAAACGTTCAGTTTAGGGTTTAAAACCCTAATGCTGACTAAATGAAAATAGTTTAGTTTAGGGTTTAAAACCCTAATGCTGATTGATTGGAAAGTTCAGTTTAGGGTTTAAAACCCTAATGCTGACTAAAGGAAAAGTTCAGTTTATGGTTTAAAACCCTAATGCTAACTTAATGGAAAGTTCAGTTTTGGGTTAAAACCCTAATGCTGACTGAATGGAAAAAGTTCAGTTTAGGGTTTAAAACCCTAATGCTGACTAAAAGAAAAGTTCAGTTTAGGGTTTAAAACCCTAATGCTGACTAGAGGAAAAGTTCAGTTTAGGGTTTAAAACCCTAATGCTGACTAAATGGAAAAGTTCAGTTTAGGGTTTAAAACCTTAATGCTGGCTGAAGGAAAAGAGTTCAGTTTAGGGTTTAAAACCCTAGTGCTGACTAAAAGAAAAGTTCAGTTTAGGGTTTAAAACCCTAATGCTGACTGAAGGAAAAGTTCAGTTTAGGGTTTAAAACCCTAATGCTGACTAAATGAAAAAGTTCAGTTTAGGGTTTAAAACCCTAATGCTGACCGAAGGAAAAGTACAGTTTAGGGTTTAAAACCCTAATGCTAACTAAATGAAAAAGTTCAGTTTAGGGTTTAAAACCCTAATGCTGACTGAAGGAAAAGAGTTCAGTTTAGGGTTTAAAACCCTAATGCTGACTAAATGGGAAAAGTTTAGTTTAGGTTTTAAAACCCTAATGCTGACTAAAGGGAAAAGTTCAGTTTAGGGTTTAAAACCCTAATGCTGACTGAAGGAAAAGAGTTCATTTTAGGGTTTGAAACCCTAATGCTGACTAAAGGAAAAGTTTAGTTTAGGGTTTAAAACCCTAATGCTGACCAAAGGAAAAGTTCAGTTTAGGGTTTAAAACCCTAATGCTGACTAAAGAAAAAGTTCAGTTTAGAGTTTAAAACACTAATGCTGACTGAATGGAAAGTTCAGTTTAGGGTTTAAAACTCTAATGCTGACAGAATGGAAAAAGTTCAGTTTAGGGTTTAAAACCCTAATGATGACTACATGGAAAAAGTTCAGTTTAGGGTTTAAAACCCTAATGCTGACTGAATGGAAAAAGTTCAGTTTAGGGTTTAAAACCCTAATGCTGACTACATGGAAAAAGTTCAGTTTAGGGTTTAAAACCCTAATGCTGACTAAAGGAAAAGTTCAGTTTAGGGTTTAAAACCCTAATACTGACTGAATGGAAAAGAGTTCAGTTTAGAGTTTAAAACCCTAATGCTGACTACATGGAAAAAGTTCAGTTTAGGGTTTAAAACCCTAATGCTAACTAAATGGAAAAAGTTCAGTTTAGGGTTTAAAACCCTAATGCTGACTAAAGGAAAAGTTCAGTTTAGGGTTTAAAACCCTAATGCTGACTGAATGGAAAGTTCAATTTAGGGTTTAAAACCCTAATGCTGACTAAATGGAAAAAGTTCAGTTTAGGGTTTAAAACCTAATGCTGACTAAAGGAAAATAGTTCAGTTTAGGGTTTAAAACCCTAATGCTGATTGACTGGAAAGTTCAGTTTAGGGTTTAAAACCCTAATGCTGACTAAAGGAAAAGTTCAGTTTATGGTTTAAAACCATAATGCTAACTGAATGGAAAGTTCAGTTTTGGGTTAAAACCCTAATGCTGACTGAATGGAAAAGAGTTCAGTTTAGGGTTTAAAACCCTAATGCTGACTAAAAGAAAAGTTCAGTTTAGGGTTTAAAACCCTAATGCTGACTGAAGGAAAAGTTCAGTTTAGGGTTTATAACCCTAATGCTGACTAAATGAAAAAGTTCAGTTTAGGGTTTAAAACCCTAATGCTGACTGAAGGAAAAGAGTTCAGTTTAGGGTTTAAAACCCTAGTGCTGACTAAAAGAAAAGTTCAGTTTAGGGTTTAAAACCCTAATGCTGACTGAAGGAAAAGTTCAGTTTAGGGTTTAAAACCCTAATGCTGATTAAATGAAAAAGTTCAGTTTAGGGTTTAAAACCCTAATGCTGACTGAAGGAAAAGAGTTCAGTTTAGGGTTTAAAACCCTAATGCTAAATAAATGAGAAATGTTTAGTTTAGGTTTTAAAACCCTAATGCTGACTAAAGGGAAAAGTTCAGTTTAGGGTTTAAAACCCTAATGCTGACTGAAGGAAAGAGTTCAGTTTAGGGTTTAAAGCCCTAATGTTGACTAAATGCGAAAATTTCAGTTTAGGGTTTAAAACCCTAATGCTGACTAAATAGGAAAAGTTCAGTTTAGGGTTTAAAACCCTAATGCTGACTAGAGAAAAAGTTCAGTTTAGGGTTTAAAACCCTAATGCTGACTAAATGGAAAAGTTCAGTTTAGGGTTTAAAACCCTAATGCTGACTGAAGGAAGAGAGTTCAGTTTAGGGTTTAAAACCCTAATGCTGACTTAAGGAAAATTTCAGTTTAGGGTTTAAAACCCTAATGCTGACTAAAGGAAAAGTTCAGTTTAGGGTTTAAAACCCTAATGCTGACTAAAGAAAAAGTTCAGTTTAGGGTTTAAAATACTAATGCTGACTGAATGGAAAGTTCAGTTTAGGGTTTAAAACCCTAATGCTGACTGAATGGAAAAAGTTCAGATTATGGTTTAAAACCCTAATGCTGACTACATGGAAAAAGTTCAGTTTAGGGTTTAAAACACTAATGCTGACCGAAGGAAAAGTACAGTTTAGGGTTTAAAACCCTAATGCTAACTAAATGAAAAAGTTCAGTTTAGGGTTTAAAACCCTAATGCTGACTGAAGGAAAAGAGTTCAGTTTAGGGTTTAAAACCCTAATGCTGACTAAATGGGAAAAGTTTAGTTTAGGTTTTAAAACCCTAATGCTGACTAAAGGGAAAAGTTCAGTTTAGGGTTTAAAACCCTAATGCTGACTGAAGGAAAAGAGTTCAGTTTAGGGTTTAAAACCCTAATGCTGACTAAAGGAAAAGTTCAGTTTAGGGTTTAAAACCCTAATGCTGACTAAAGGAAAAGTTCAGTTTAGGGTTTAAAACCCTAATGCTGACTAAAGAAAAAGTTCAGTTTAGGGTTTAAAACCCTAATGCTGACTGAATGGAAAAAGTTCAGTTTAGGGTTTAAAAATCTAATGCTGACAGAATGGAAAAAGTTCAGTTTAGGGTTTAAAACCCTAATGATGACTACATGGAAAAAGTTCAGTTTAGGGTTTAAAACCCTAATGCTGACTGAATGGAAAAAGTTCAGTTTAGGGTTTAAAACCCTAATGCTGACTACATGGAAAAAGTTCAGTTTAGGGTTTAAAACCCTAATGCTGACTAAAGGAAAAGTTCAGTTTAGGGTTTAAAACCCTAATACTGACTGAATGGAAAAGAGTTCAGTTTAGAGTTTAAAACCCTAATGCTGACTACATGGAAAAAGTTCAGTTTAGGGTTTAAAACCCTAATGCTAACTAAATGGAAAAAGTTCAGTTTAGGGTTTAAAACCCTAATGCTGACTAAAGGAAAAGTTCAGTTTAGGGTTTAAAACCCTAATGCTGACTGAATGGAAAGTTCAGTTTAGGGTTTAAAACCCTAATGCTGACTGAAGGAAAAGTTCAGTTTAGGGTTTATAACCCTAATACTGACTAAATGAAAAAGTTCAGTTTAGGGTTTAAAACCCTAATGCTGACTGAAGGAAAAGAGTTCAGTTTAGGGTTTAAAACCTTAGTGCTGACTAAAAGAAAAGTTCAGTTTAGGGTTTAAAACCCTAATGCTGACTGAAGGAAAAGTTCAGTTTAGGGTTTAAAACCCTAATGCTGACTAAATGAAAAAGTTCAGTTTAGGGTTTAAAACCCTAATGCTGACTGAAGGAAAAGAGTTCAGTTTAGGGTTTAAAACCCTAATGCTAACTAAATGGGAAATGTTTAGTTTAGGTTTTAAAACCCTAATGCTGACTAAAGGGAAAAGTTCAGTTTAGGGTTTAAAACCCTAATGCTGACTGAAGGAAAGAGTTCAGTTTAGGGTTTAAAGCCCTAATGTTGACTAAATGCGAAAATTTCAGTTTAGGGTTTAAAACCCTAATGCTGACTAAATAGGAAAAGTTCAGTTTAGGGTTTAAAACCCTAATGCTGACTAAAGGAAAAGTTCAGTTTAGGGTTTAAAACCCTAATGCTGACTAGAGAAAAAGTTCAGTTTAGGGTTTAAAACCCTAATGCTGACTAAATGGAAAAGTTCAGTTTAGGGTTTAAAACCCTAATGCTGATTGAAGGAAGAGAGTTCAGTTTAGGGTTTAAAACCCTAATGCTGACTTAAGGAAAATTTCAGTTTAGGGTTTAAAACCCTAATGCTGACTAAAGGAAAAGTTCAGTTTAGGGTTTAAAACCCTAATGCTGACTAAAGAAAAAGTTCAGTTTAGGGTTTAAAATACTAATGCTGACTGAATGGAAAGTTCAGTTTAGGGTTTAAAACCCTAATGCTGACTGAATGGAAAAAGTTCAGTTTATGGTTTAAAACCCTAATGCTGACTACATGGAAAAAGTTCAGTTTAGGGTTTAAAACCCTAATGCTGACTGAATGGAAAAAGTTCAGTTTAGGGTTTAAAACCCTAATGCTGACTACATGGAAAAAGTTCAGTTTAGGGTTTAAAACCCTAATGCTGACTAAAGGAAAAGTTCAGTTTAGGGTTTAAAACCCTAATACTGACTGAATGGAAAAGAGTTCAGTTTAGAGTTTAAAACCCTAATGCTGACTACATGGAAAAAGTTCAGTTTAGGGTTTAAAACCCTAATGCTAACTACATGGAAAAAGTTCAGTTTAGGGTTTAAAACCCTAATGCTGACTAAAGGAAAAGTTCAGTTTAGGGTTTAAAACCCTAATGCTGACTGAATGAAAAAGAGTTCAGTTTAGGGTTTAAAACCCTAATGCTGACTGAATGGAAAAAGTTCAGTTTAGGGTTTAAAACCCTAATGCTGACTGAAGGAAAAGAGTTCAGTTTAGGGTTTAAAACCCTAATGCTGACTAAAGGAAAAGTTCACTTTAGGGTTTAAAACCCTAATGCTGACTAAAGGAAAAGTTCAGTTTAGGGTTTAAAACCCTAATGCTGACTAAAGAAAAAGTTCAGTTTAGGGTTTAAAACACTAATGCTGACTGAATGGAAAGTTCAGTTTAGGGTTTAAAACTCTAATGCTGACAGAATGGAAAAAGTTCAGTTTAGGGTTTAAAACCCTAATGATGACTACATGGAAAAAGTTCAGTTTAGGGTTTAAAACCCTAATGCTGACTGAATGGAAAAAGTTCAGTTTAGGGTTTAAAACCCTAATGCTGACTACATGGAAAAAGTTCAGTTTAGGGTTTAAAACCCTAATGCTGACTAAAGGAAAAGTTCAGTTTAGGGTTTAAAACCCTAATACTGACTGAATGGAAAAGAGTTCAGTTTAGAGTTTAAAACCCTAATGCTGACTACATGGAAAAAGTTCAGTTTAGGGTTTAAAAAACTAATGCTGACTAAAGGAAAGAGTTCAGTTTAGGGTTTAAAACCCTAATGCTGACTGAATGGAAAAAGTTCAGTTTAGGGTTTAAAACCCTAATGCTGACTAAAGGAAAGAGTTCCGTTTAGGGTTTAAAACCTTAATGCTGACTGAATGGGAAAGTTCAGTTTAGGGTTTAAAACCCTGATGCTGACTAAGGAAAAGATCAGTTTAGGGTTTAAAACCCTAATACTGACTGAATGGAAAAGAGTTCAGTTTAGGGTTTAAAACCCTAATGCTGGCTAAAGGAAAAGTTCAGTTTATGGTTTAAAACCATAATGCTAACTGAATGGAAAGTTCAGTTTTGGGTTAAAACCCTAATGCTGACTGAACGGAAAAGAGTTCAGTTTAGGGTTTAAAACCCTAATGCTGACTAAAAGAAAAGTTCAGTTTAGGGTTTAAAACCCTAATGCTGACTGAAGGAAAAGTTCAGTTTAGGGTTTATAACCCTAATACTGATTAAATGAAAAAGTTCAGTTTTGGGTTTAAAACCCTAATGCTGACTGAAGGAAAAGAGTTCAGTTTAGGGTTTAAAACCTTAGTGCTGACTAAAAGAAAAGTTCAGTTTAGGGTTTAAAACCCTAATGCTGACTGAAGGAAAAGTTCAGTTTAGGGTTTAAAACCCTAATGCTGACTAAATGAAAAAGTTCAGTTTAGGGTTTAAAACCCTAATGCTGACTGAAGGAAAAGAGTTCAGTTTAGGGTTTAAAACCCTAATGCTAACTAAATGGGAAATGTTTAGTTTAGGTTTTAAAACCCTAATGCTGACTAAAGGGAAAAGTTCAGTTTAGGGTTTAAAACCCTAATGCTGACTGAAGGAAAGAGTTCAGTTTAGGGTTTAAAGCCCTAATGTTGACTAAATGCGAAAATTTCAGTTTAGGGTTTAAAACCCTAATGCTGACTAAATAGGAAAAGTTCAGTTTAGG
>NC_091068.1:28684930-28749930 GCF_000393655.2 Nicotiana sylvestris
GTTTAAAACCCTAATGCTGACTAAAGGAAAAGTTCAGTTTAGGGTTTAAAACCCTAATGCTGACTAGAGAAAAAGTTCAGTTTAGGGTTTAAAACCCTAATGCTGACTAAATGGAAAAGTTCAGTTTAGGGTTTAAAACCCTAATGCTGATTGAAGGAAGAGAGTTCAGTTTAGGGTTTAAAACCCTAATGCTGACTTAAGGAAAATTTCAGTTTAGGGTTTAAAACCCTAATGCTGACTAAAGGAAAAGTTCAGTTTAGGGTTTAAAACCCTAATGCTGACTAAAGAAAAAGTTCAGTTTAGGGTTTAAAATACTAATGCTGACTGAATGGAAAGTTCAGTTTAGGGTTTAAAACCCTAATGCTGACTGAATGGAAAAAGTTCAGTTTATGGTTTAAAACCCTAATGCTGACTACATGGAAAAAGTTCAGTTTAGGGTTTAAAACCCTAATGCTGACTGAATGGAAAAAGTTCAGTTTAGGGTTTAAAACCCTAATGCTGACTACATGGAAAAAGTTCAGTTTAGGGTTTAAAACCCTAATGCTGACTAAAGGAAAAGTTCAGTTTAGGGTTTAAAACCCTAATACTGACTGAATGGAAAAGAGTTCAGTTTAGAGTTTAAAACCCTAATGCTGACTACATGGAAAAAGTTCAGTTTAGGGTTTAAAAAACTAATGCTGACTAAAGGAAAGAGTTCAGTTTAGGGTTTAAAACCCTAATGCTGACTGAATGGAAAAAGTTCAGTTTAGGGTTTAAAACCCTAATGCTGACTAAAGGAAAGAGTTCCGTTTAGGGTTTAAAACCTTAATGCTGACTGAATGGGAAAGTTCAGTTTAGGGTTTAAAACCCTAATGCTGACTGAATGGAAAGTTCAGTTTAGGGTTTAAAACCCTAATGCTGACTAAATGGAAAAAGTTCAGTTTAGGGTTTAAAACCCTAATGCTGACTAAAGGAAAGAGTTCAGTTTAGGGTTTAAAACCCTAATGCTGACTAAATGGAAAAAGTTCAGTTTAGGGTTTAAAACCCTAATGCTGACTAAAGGAAAGAGTTCAGTTTAGGGTTTAAAACCCTAATGCTGACTGAATGGAAAGTTCAGTTTAGGGTTTAAAACCCTAATGCTGACTGAATGGAAAAAGTTCAGTTTAGGGTTTAAAACCCTAATGCTGACTAAAGGAAAAGTTCAGTTTAGGGTTTAAAACCCTAATGCTGACTAGAGGAAAAGTTCAGTTTAGGGTTTAAAACCCTAATGCTGACTAAATGGAAAAGTTCAGTTTAGGGTTTAAAACCCTAATGCTGACTGAAGGAAAAGAGTTCAGTTTAGGGTTTAAAACCCTAATGCTGACTAAATGGGAAAAGTTCAGTTTAGGGTTTAAAACCCTAATGCTGACTAAAGGAAAGAGTTCAGTTTAGGGTTTAAAACCCTAATGCTGACTAAATGAAAAAGTTCAGTTTAGGGTTTAAAACCCTAATGCTGACTGAATGGAAAAAGTTCAGTTTAGGGTTTAAAACCCTAATGCTAACTAAATGGGAAAAGTTTAGTTTAGGGTTTAAAACCCTAATGCTGACTAAAGGGAAAAGTTCAGTTTAGGGTTTAAAACCCTAATGCTGACTGAAGGAAAGAGTTCAGTTTAGGGTTTAAAGCCCTAATGCTGACTAAATGCGAAAATTTCAGTTTAGGGTTTAAAACAATAATGCTGACTAAATGGGAAAAGTTCAGTTTAGGGTTTAAAACCCTACTGCTGACTAAAGGAAAAGTTCAGTTTAGGGTTTAAAACCCTAATGCTGACTAAAGAAAAAGTTCAGTTTAGGGTTTAAAACCCTAATGCTGACTAAATGGAAAAGTTCAGTTTAGGGTTTAAAACCCTAATGCTGACTGAAGGAAAAGAGTTCAGTTTAGGGTTTAAAACCCTAATGCTGACTAAAGGAAAGAGTTCAGTTTAGGGTTTAAAACCCTAATGCTGACTAAAGGAAAAGTTCAGTTTAGGGTTTAAAACCCTAATGCTGACTAAATGAAAAAGTTCAGTTTAGGGTTTAAAACACTAATGCTGACTGAATGGAAAAGTTCAGTTTAGGGTTTAAAACCCTAATGCTGACTGAATGGAAAAAGTTCAGTTTAGGGTTTAAAACCCTAATGCTGACTACATGGAAAAAGTTCAGTTTAGGGTTTAAAACCCTAATGCTGACTGAATGGAAAAAGTTCAGTTTAGGGTTTAAAACCCTAATGCTGACTACATGGAAAAAGTTCAGTTTAGGGTTTAAAACCCTAATGCTGACTAAAGGAAAAGTTCAGTTTAGGGTTTAAAACCCTAATGCTAACTAAATGGGAAAAGTTTAGTTTAGGTTTTAAAACCCTAATGCTGACTAAAGGGAAAAGTTCAGTTTAGGGTTTAAAACCCTAATGCTGACTGAAGGAAAGAGTTCAGTTTAGGGTTTAAAGCCCTAATACTGACTAAATGCGAAAATTTCAGTTTAGGGTTTAAAACCCTAATGCTGACTAAATGGGAAAAGTTCAGTTTAGGGTTTAAAACCCTAATGCTGACTAAAGGAAAAGTTCAGTTTAGGGTTTAAAACCCTAATGCTGACTAGAGAAAAAGTTCAGTTTAGGGTTTAAAACCCTAATGCTGACTAAATGGAAAAGTTCAGTTTAGGGTTTAAAACCCTAATGCTGACTGAAGGAAGAGAGTTCAGTTTAGGGTTTAAAACCCTAATGCTTACAAAATGGAAAAAGTTCAGTTTAGGGTTTAAAACCCTAATGCTGACTAAAAGGAAAAGTTCAGTTTAGGGTTTAAAACCCTAATGCTGACTAAAGGAAAAGTTCAGTTTAGGGTTTAAAACACTAATGCTGACTGAATGGAAAGTTCAGTTTAGGGTTTAAAACCCTAATGCTGACTGAATGGAAAAAGTTCAGTTTAGGGTTTAAAACCCTAATGCTGACTACATGGAAAAAGTTCAGTTTAGGGTTTAAAACCCTAATGCTAACTACATGGAAAAAGTTCAGTTTAGGGTTTAAAACCCTAATGCTGACTAAAGGAAAAGTTCAGTTTAGGGTTTAAAACCCTAATGCTGACTGAATGAAAAAGAGTTCAGTTTAGGGTTTAAAACCCTAATGCTGACTGAATGGAAAAAGTTCAGTTTAGGGTTTAAAACCCTAATGCTGACTGAAGGAAAAGAGTTCAGTTTAGGGTTTAAAACCCTAATGCTGACTAAAGGAAAAGTTCAATTTAGGGTTTAAAACCCTAATGCTGACTAAAGGAAAAGTTCAGTTTAGGGTTTAAAACCCTAATGCTGACTAAAGAAAAAGTTCAGTTTAGGGTTTAAAACACTAATGCTGACTGAATGGAAAAGTTCAGTTTAGGGTTTAAAACCCTAATGCTGACTGAATGGAAAAAGTTCAGTTTAGGGTTTAAAACTCTAATGCTGACTACATGGAAAAAGTTCAGTTTAGGGTTTAAAACCCTAATGCTGACTGAATGGAAAAAGTTCAGTTTAGGGTTTAAAACCCTAATGCTGACTACATGGAAAAAGTTCAGTTTAGGGTTTAAAACCCTAATGCTGACTAAAGGAAAAGTTCAGTTTAGGGTTTAAAACCCTAATACTGACTGAATGGAAAAGAGTTCAGTTTAGAGTTTAAAACCCTAATGCTGACTACATGGAAAAAGTTCAGTTTAGGGTTTAAAACCCTAATGCTAACTAAATGAAAAAAGTTCAGTTTAGGGTTTAAAACCCTAATGCTGACTAAAGGAAAAGTTCAGTTTAGGGTTTAAAACCCTAATGCTGACTGAATGGAAAGTTCAATTTAGGGTTTAAAACCCTAATGCTGACTAAATGGAAAAAGTTCAGTTTAGGGTTTAAAACCTAATGCTGACTAAAGGAAAATAGTTCAGTTTAGGATTTAAAACCCTAATGCTGATTGACTGGAAAGTTCAGTTTAGGGTTTAAAACCCTAATGCTGACTAAAGGAAAAGTTCAGTTTATGGTTTAAAATCCTAATGCTAACTGAATGGAAAGTTCAGTTTTGGGTTAAAACCCTAATGCTGACTGAATGGAAAAAGTTCAGTTTAGGGTTTAAAACCCTAATGCTGACTAATAGAAAAGTTCAGTTTAGGGTTTAAAACCCTAATGCTGACTAGAGGAAAAGTTCAGTTTAGGGTTTAAAACCCTAATGCTGACTAAATGGAAAAGTTCAGTTTAGGGTTTAAAACCCTAATGCTGACTAAAGGAAAAGAGTTCAGTTTAGGGTTTAAAACCCTAATGCTGACTAAAAGAAAAGTTCAGTTTAGGGTTTAAAACCCTAATGCTGACTGAAGGAAAAGTTCAGTTTAGGGTTTAAAACCCTAATGCTGACTAAATGAAAAAGTTCAGTTTAGGGTTTAAAACCCTAATGCTGACTGAAGGAAAAGAGTTCAGTTTAGGGTTTAAAACCCTAATGCTAACTAAATGGGAAAAGTTTAGTTTAGGTTTTAAAACCCTAATGCTGACTAAAGGGAAAAGTTCAGTTTAGGGTTTAAAACCCTAATGCTGACTGAAGGAAAGAGTTCAGTTTAGGGTTTAAAGCCCTAATGCTGACTAAATGCGAAAATTTCAGTTTAGGGTTTAAAACAATAATGCTGACTAAATGGGAAAAGTTCAGTTTAGGGTTTAAAACCCTACTGCTGACTAAAGGAAAAGTTCAGTTTAGGGTTTAAAACCCTAATGCTGACTAGAGAAAAAGTTCAGTTTAGGGTTTAAAACCCTAATGCTGACTAAATGGAAAAGTTCAGTTTAGGGTTTAAAACCCTAATGCTGACTGAAGGAAGAGAGTTCAGTTTAGGGTTTAAAACCCTAAAGCTTACTAAAGGAAAAGTTCAGTTTAGGGTTTAAAACCCTAATGCTGACTAAAGGAAAAGTTCAGTTTAGGGTTTAAAACCCTAATGCTGACTAAAGAAAAAGTTCAGTTTAGGGTTTAAAACACTAATGCTGACTGAATGGAAAGTTCAGTTTAGGGTTTAAAACCCTAATGCTGACTGAATGGAAAAAGTTCAGTTTAGGGTTTAAAACCCTAATGCTGACTACATGGAAAAAGTTCAGTTTAGGGTTTAAAACCCTAATGCTGACTGAATGGAAAAAGTTCAGTTTAGGGTTTAAAACCCTAATGCTGACTACATGGAAAAAGTTCAGTTTAGGGTTTAAAACCCTAATGCTGACTAAAGGAAAAGTTCAGTTTAGGGTTTAAAACCCTAATACTGACTAAATGGAAAAGAGTTCAGTTTAGAGTTTAAAACCCTAATGCTGACTAAATGGAAAAAGTTCAGTTTAGGGTTTAAAACCCTAATGCTGACTACATGGAAAAAGTTCAGTTTAGGGTTTAAAACCCTAATGCTGACTAAAGGAAAAGTTCAGTTTAGGGTTTAAAACCCTAATGCTGACTGAATGGAAAAGAGTTCAGTTTAGGGTTTAAAACCCTAATGCTGACTGAATGGAAAAAGTTCAGTTTAGGGTTTAAAACCCTAATGCTGACTGGCAGGAAAAAGTTCAGTTTAGGGTTTAAAACCCTAATGCTGACTGAATGGAAAAGTTAAGTTTAGGGTTTAAAACCCTAATGCTGACTAGAGGAAAAGTTCAGTTTAGGGTTTAAAACCCTAATGCTGACTAAATGGAAAAGTTCAGTTTAGGGTTTAAAACCCTAATGCTGACTGAAGGAAAAGAGTTCAGTTTAGGGTTTAAAACCCTAATGCTGACTAAATGGGAAAAGTTCAGTTTAGGGTTTAAAACCCTAATGCTGACTAAAGGAAAGAGTTCAGTTTAGGGTTTAAAACCCTAATGCTGACTGAATGGAAAAGAGTTCAGTTTAGGGTTTAAAACCCTAATGCTGACTGAATGGAAAGAGTTCAGTTTAGGGTTTAAAACCCTAATGCTAACTAAATGGAAAAAGTTCAGTTTAGGGTTTAAAACCCTAATGCTGACTAAAGGAAAGAGTTCAGTTTAGGGTTTAAAACCCTAATGCTGACTGAATGGAAAAAGTTCAGTTTAGGGTTTAAAACCCTAATGCTGACTAAATGGAAAAAGTTCAGTTTAGGGTTTAAAACCCTAATGCTGACTAAAGGAAAATAGTTCAGTTTAGGGTTTAAAACCCTAATGCTGATTGACTGGAAAGTTCAGTTTAGGGTTTAAAACCCTAATGCTGACTAAAGGAAAAGTTCAGTTTATGGTTTAAAACCCTAATGCTAACTGAATGGAAAGTTCAGTTTTGGGTTAAAACCCTAATGCTGACTGAATGGAAAAAGTTCAGTTTAGGGTTTAAAACCCTAATGCTGACTAAAAGAAAAGTTCAGTTTAGGGTTTAAAACCCTAATGCTGACTAGAGGAAAAGTTCAGTTTAGGGTTTAAAACCCTAATGCTGACTAAATGGAAAAGTTCAGTTTAGGGTTTAAAACCCTAATGCTGACTGAAGGAAAAGAGTTCAGTTTAGGGTTTAAAACCCTAATGCTGACTAAATGGGAAAAGTTCAGTTTAGGGTTTAAAACCCTAATGCTGACTAAAGGAAAGAGTTCAGTTTAGGGTTTAAAACCCTAATGCTGACTGAATGGAAAGAGTTCAGTTTAGGTTTTAAAACCCTAATGCTGACTAAATGGAAAAAGTTCAGTTTAGGGTTTAAAACCCTAATGCTGACTAAAGGAAAATAGTTCAGTTTAGGGTTTAAAACCCTAATACTGATTGACTGGAAAGTTCAGTTTAGGGTTTAAAACCCTAATGCTGACTAAAGGAAAAGTTCAGTTTATGGTTTAAAACCCTAATGCTAACTGAATGGAAAGTTCAGTTTTGGGTTAAAACCCTAATGCTGACTGAATGGAAAAAGTTCAGTTTAGGGTTTAAAACCCTAATGCTGACTAAAAGAAAAGTTCAGTTTAGGGTTTAAAACCCTAATGCTGACTAGAGGAAAAGTTCAGTTTATGGTTTAAAACCCTAATGCTGACTAAATGGAAAAGTTCAGTTTAGGGTTTAAAACCCTAATGCTGACTGAAGGAAAAGAGTTCAGTTTAGAGTTTAAAACCCTAATGTTGACTAAAAGAAAAGTTCAGTTTAGGGTTTAAAACCCTAATGTTGACTGAAGGGAAAGTTCAGTTTAGGGTTTAAAACCCTAATGCTAACTAAATGAAAAAGTTCAGTTTAGGGTTTAAAACCCTAATGCTGACTGAAGGAAAAGAGTTCAGTTTAGGGTTTAAAACCCTAATGCTGACTAAATGGGAAAAGTTTAGTTTAGGTTTTAAAACCCTAATGCTGACTAAAGGGAAAAGTTCAGTTTAGGGTTTAAAACCCTAATGTTGACTGAAGGAAAAGAGTTCAGTTTAGGGTTTAAAACCCTAATGCTGACCAAAGGAAAAGTTCAGTTTAGGGTTTAAAACCCTAATGTTGACTAAAGGAAAAGTTCAGTTTAGGGTTTTAAACCCTAATGCTGACTAAAGAAAAAGTTCAGTTTAGGGTTTAAAACACTAATGCTGACTGAATGGAAAGTTCAGTTTAGGGTTTAAAACCCTAATGCTGATTGAATGGAAAAAGTTCAGTTTAGAGTTTAAAACCCTAATGCTGACTACATGGAAAAAGTTCAGTTTAGTGTTTAAAACCCTAATGCTGACTGAAGGAAAAGAGTTCAGTTTAGGGTTTAAAACCATAATGCTGACTAAATGGGAAAAGTTTAGTTTAGGTTTTAAAACCATAATGCTGACTAAAGGGAAAAGTTCAGTTTAGGGTTTAAAACCCTAATGTTGATTGAAGGAAAAGAGTTCAGTTTAGGGTTTAAAACCTTAATGCTGACTAAAGGAAAAGTTTAGTTTAGGGTTTAAAACCCTAATGCTGACTAAAGGAAAAGTTCAGTTTAGGGTTTTAAACCCTAATGCTGACTAAAGAAAAAGTTCAGTTTAGGGTTTAAAACACTAATGCTGACTGAATGGAAAGTTCAGTTTAGGGTTTAAAACCCTAATGCTGACTGAATGGAAAAAGTTCAGTTTAGAGTTTAAAACCCTAATGCTGACTACATGGAAAAAGTTCAGTTTAGGGTTTAAAACCCTAATGCTGACTAAAGGAAAAGTTCAGTTTAGGATTTAAAACCCTAATTCTGACTACATAGAAAAAGTTCATTTTAGGGTTTAAAACCCTAATGCTGACTAAAGGAAAAGTTTAGTTTAGGGTTTAAAACCCTAATACTGACTGAATGGAAACGAGTTCAGTTTAGAGTTTAAAACCCTAATGCTGACTACATGGAAAAAGTTCAGTTTAGGGTTTAAAACCCTAATGCTAACTACATGGAAAAAGTTCAGTTTAGGGTTTAAAACCCTAATGCTGGCTAAAGGAAAAGTTCAGTTTAGGGTTTAAAACCCTAATGCTGACTAAATGGAAAAAGTTCAGTTTAGGGTTTAAAACCCTAATGCTGACTAAAGGAAAATAGTTCAGTTTAGGGTTTAAAACCCTAATGCTGATTGACTGGAAAGTTCAGTTTAGGGTTTAAAACCCTAATGCTGACTAAAGGAAAAGTTCAGTTTACGGTTTAAAACCCTAATGCTAACTGAATGGAAAGTTCAGTTTTGGGTTAAAACCCTAATGCTGACTGAATGGAAAAAGTTCAGTTTATGGTTTAAAACCCTAATACTGACTGAATGGAAAAGAGTTCAGTTTAAGGTTTAAAACCCTAATGCTGACTGAATGGAAAAATTCAGTTAGGGTTTAAAACCCTAATGCTGACTAAAGGAAAAGTTCAGTTTAGGGTTTAAAACCCTAATGTTGACTGAATGGAAAAGAGTTCAGTTTAGGGTTTAAAACCCTAATGTTGACTAAAGGAAAAGTTAAGTTTAGGGTTTAAAACCCTAATGCTGACTAGAGGAAAAGTTCAGTTTAGGGTTTAAAACCCTAATGCTGACTAAATGGAAAAGTTCAGTTTAGGGTTTAAAACCCTAATGCTGACTGAAGGAAAAGAGTTCAGTTTAGGGTTTAAAACCCTAATGCTGACTAAATGGGAAAAGTTCAGTTTAGGGTTTAAAACCCTAATGCTGACTAAAGGAAAGAGTTCAGTTTAGGGTTTAAAACCCTAATGCTGACTGAATGGAAAGAGTTCAGTTTAGGGTTTAAAACCCTAATGCTGACTAAAGGAAAAGTTCAGTTTAGGGTTTAAAATTCTAATACTGACAAAAGAAAAAGTTTAGTTTAGGGTTTAAAACACTAATGCTGACTGAATGGAAAGTTCAGTTTAGGGTTTAAAACCCTAATGCTGACTGAATGGAAAAAGTTCAGTTTAGGGTTTAAAACCCTAATTCTAACTACATGGAAAAAGTTCAGTTTAGGGTTTAAAACCCTAATGCTGACTGAATGGAAAAAGTTTAGTTTAGGGTTTAAAACCCTAATGCTGACTACATGGAAAAAGTTCAGTTTAGGGTTTAAAACCCTAATGCTGACTAAAGGAAAAAGTTTAGTTTAGGGTTTAAAACCCTAATGTTGACTACATGGAAAAAGTTCAGTTTAGGGTTTAAAACCCTAATGCTGACTAAAGGAAAAGTTCAGTTTAGGGTTTAAAATCCTAATACTGACTGAATGGAAAAGAGTTCAGTTTAGAGTTTAAAACCCTAATGCTGACTAAAGGAAAAGTTCAGTTTAGGGTTTAAAACCCTAATGCTGACTAGAGAAAAAGTTCAGTTTAGGGTTTAAAACCCTAATGCTGACTAAATGGAAAAGTTCAGTTTAGGGTTTAAAACCCTAATGCTGACTGAAGGAAGAGAGTTCAGTTTAGGGTTTAAAACCCTAATGCTTACTAAAGGAAAAGTTCAGTTTAGGGTTTAAAACCCTAATGCTGACTAAAGGAAAAGTTCAGTTTAGGGTTTAAAACCCTAATGCTGACTGAAGGAAAAGAGTTCAGTTTAGGGTTTAAAACACTAATGCTGACTGAATGGAAAGTTCAGTTTAGGGTTTAAAACCCTAATGCTGACTAGATGAAAAGTTCAGTTTAGGGTTTAAAACCCTAATGCTGACTAAATGGAAAAGTTCAGTTTAGGGTTTAAAACCCTAATGTTGACTGAAGGAAAAGAGTTCAGTTTAGGGTTTAAAACCCTAATGCTGACTAAAAGAAAAGTTCAGTTTAGGGTTTAAAACCCTAATGCTGACTAAATGAAAAAGTTCAGTTTAGGGTTTAAAACCCTAATGCTGACTGAAGGAAAAGAGTTCAGTTTAGGGTTTAAAACCCTAATGCTAACTAAATGGGAAATGTTTAGTTTAGGTTTTAAAACCCTAATGCTGACTAAAGGGAAAAGTTCAGTTTAGGGTTTAAAACCCTAATGCTGACTGAAGGAAAGATTTCAGTTTAGGGTTTAAAGCCCTAATGTTGACTAAATGCGAAAATTTCAGTTTAGGGTTTAAAGCCCTAATGCTGACTAAATGGGAAAAGTTCAGTTTAGGGTTTAAAACCCTAATGCTGACTAAAGGAAAAGTTCAGTTTAGGGTTTAAAACCCTAATGCTGACTAGAGAAAAAGTTCAGTTTAGGGTTTAAAACCCTAATGCTGACTAAATGGAAAAGTTCAGTTTAGGGTTTAAAACCCTAATGCTGACTGAAGGAAGAGAGTTCAGTTTAGGGTTTAAAACCCTAATGCTTACAAAAGGAAAATTTCAGTTTAGGGTTTGAAACCCTAATGCTGACTGAAGGAAAAGAGTTCAGTTTAGGGTTTAAAACCCTAATGCTGACTAAAGAAAAAGTTCAGTTTAGGGTTTAAAATACTAATGCTGACTGAATGGAAAGTTCAGTTTAGGGTTTAAAACCCTAATGTTGACTGAATGGAAAAAGTTCAGTTTAGGGTTTAAAACCCTAATGCTGACTACATGGAAAAAGTTCAGTTTAGGGTTTAAAACCCTAATGCTGACTGAATGGAAAAAGTTCAGTTTAGGGTTTAAAACCCTAATGCTGACTACATGGAAAAAGTTCAGTTTAGGGTTTAAAACCCTAATGCTGACTAAAGGAAAAGTTCAGTTTAGGGTTTAAAACCCTAATACTGACTGAATGGAAAAGAGTTCAGTTTAGAGTTTAAAACCCTAATGCTGACTACATGGAAAAAGTTTAGTTTAGGGTTTAAAACCCTAATGCTGACTAAAGGAAAGAGTTCAGTTTAGGGTTTAAAACCCTAATGCTGACTACATGGAAAAAGTTCAGTTTAGGGTATAAAACCCTAATGCTAACTAAATGAAAAAAGTTCAGTTTAGGGTTTAAAACCCTAATGCTGACTAAAGGAAAAGTTCAATTTAGGGTTTAAAACCCTAATGCTGACTGAATGGAAAGTTCAATTTAGGGTTTAAAACCCTAATGCTGACTAAATGGAAAAAGTTCAGTTTAGGGTTTAAAACCTAATGCTGACTAAAGGAAAATAGTTCAGTTTAGGATTTAAAACCCTAATGCTGATTGACTGGAAAGTTCAGTTTAGGGTTTAAAACCCTAATGCTGACTAAAGGAAAAAGTTCAGTTTATGGTTTAAAATCCTAATGCTAACTGAATGGAAAGTTCAGTTTTGGGTTAAAACCCTAATGCTGACTGAATGGAAAAAGTTCAGTTTAGGGTTTAAAACCCTAATGTTGACTAAAAGAAAAGTTCAGTTTAGGGTTTAAAACCCTAATGCTGACTAGAGGAAAAGTTCAGTTTAGGGTTTAAAACCCTAATGCTGACTAAATGGAAAAGTTCAGTTTAGGGTTTAAAACCCTAATGCTGACTAAAGGAAAAGAGTTCAGTTTAGGGTTTAAAACCCTAATGCTGACTAAAAGAAAAGTTCAGTTTAGGGTTTAAAACCCTAATGCTGACTGAAGGAAAAGTTCAGTTTAGGGTTTATAACCCTAATGCTGACTAAATGAAAAAGTTCAGTTTAGGGTTTAAAACCCTAATGCTGACTGAAGGAAAAGAGTTCAGTTTAGGGTTTAAAACCCTAATGCTAACTAAATGGGAAAAGTTTAGTTTAGGTTTTAAAACCCTAATGCTGACTAAAGGGAAAAGTTCAGTTTATGGTTTAAAACCCTAATGCTGACTGAAGGAAAGAGTTCAGTTTAGGGTTTAAAGCCCTAATGCTGACTAAATGCGAAAATTTCAGTTTAGGGTTTAAAACAATAATGCTGACTAAATGGGAAAAGTTCAGTTTAGGGTTTAAAACCCTACTGCTGACTAAAGGAAAAGTTCAGTTTAGGGTTTAAAACCCTAATGCTGACTAGAGAAAAAGTTCAGTTTAGGGTTTAAAACCCTAATGCTGACTAAATGGAAAAGTTCAGTTTAGGGTTTCAAACCCTAATGCTGACTGAAGGAAGAGAGTTCAGTTTAGGGTTTAAAACCCTAAAGTTTACTAAAGGAAAAGTTCAGTTTAGGGTTTAAAACCCTAATCCTGACTAAAGGAAAAGTTCAGTTTAGGGTTTAAAACCCTAATGTTGACTAAAGAAAAAGTTCAGTTTAGGGTTTAAAACACTAATGCTGACTGAATAGAAAGTTCAGTTTAGGGTTTAAAACCCTAATGCTGACTGAATGGAAAAAGTTCAGTTTAGGGTTTAAAACCCTAATGCTGACTACATGGAAAAAGTTCAGTTTAGGGTTTAAAACCATAATGCTGACTGAATGGAAAAAGTTCAGTTTAGGGTTTAAAACCCTAATGCTGACTACATGGAAAAAGTTCAGTTTAGGGTTTAAAACCCTAATGCTGACTAAAGGAAAAGTTCAGTTTAGGGTTTAAAACCCTAATGCTAACTAAATGGGAAAAGTTTAGTTTAGGTTTTAAAACCCTAATGCTGACTAAAGGGAAAAGTTCAGTTTAGGGTTTAAAACCCTAATGCTGACTGAAGGAAAGAGTTCAGTTTAGGGTTTAAAGCCCTAATACTGACTAAATGCGAAAATTTCAGTTTAGGGTTTAAAGCTCTAATGCTGACTAAATGGGAAAAGTTCAGTTTAGGGTTTAAAACCCTAATGCTGACTAAAGGAAAAGTTCAGTTTAGGGTTTAAAACCCTAATGCTGACTAGAGAAAAAGTTCAGTTTAGGGTTTAAAACCCTAATGCTGACTAAATGGAAAAGTTCAGTTTAGGGTTTAAAACCCTAATGCTGACTGAAGGAAGAGAGTTCAGTTTAGGGTTTAAAACCCTAATGCTTACAAAAGGAAAAGTTCAATTTAGGGTTTAAAACCCTAATGCTGACTAAAGGAAAAGTTCAGTTTAGGGTTTAAAACCCTAATGCTGACTGAATGGAAAGTTCAGTTTAGGGTTTAAAACACTAATGCTGACTGAATGGAAAGTTCAGTTTAGGGTTTAAAACCCTAATGTTGACTGAATGGAAAAAGTTCAGTTTAGGGTTTAAAACCCTAATGCTGACTACATGGAAAAAGTTCAGTTTAGGGTTTAAAACCCTAATGCTAACTACATGGAAAAAGTTCAGTTTAGGGTTTAAAACCCTAATGCTGACTAAAGGAAAAGTTCAGTTTAGGGTTTAAAACCCTAATGCTGACTGAATGAAAAAGAGTTCAGTTTAGGGTTTAAAACCCTAATGCTGACTGAATGGAAAAAGTTCAGTTTAGGGTTTAAAACCCTAATGCTGACTGAAGGAAAAGAGTTCAGTTTAGGGTTTAAAACCCTAATGCTGACTAAAGGAAAAGTTCAATTTAGGGTTTAAAACCCTAATGCTGACTAAAGGAAAAGTTCAGTTTAGGGTTTAAAACCCTAATGCTGACTAAAGAAAAAGTTCAGTTTAGGGTTTAAAACACTAATGCTGACTGAATGAAAAGTTCAGTTTAGGGTTTAAAACCCTAATGCTGACTAAAGAAAAAGTTCAGTTTAGGGTTTAAAACACTAATGCTGACTGAATGGAAAGTTCAGTTTAGGGTTTAAAACCCTAATGCTGACTGAATGGAAAAAGTTCAGTTTAGGGTTTAAAACCCTAATGCTGACTACATGGAAAAAGTTCAGTTTAGGGTTTAAAACCCTAATGCTGACTAAAGGAAAAGTTCAGTTTAGGGTTTAAAACCCTAATACTGACTGAATGGAAAAGAGTTCAGTTTAGAGTTTAAAACCCTAATGCTGACTACATGGAAAAAGTTCAGTTTAGGGTTTAAAACCCTAATGCTAACTAAATGAAAAAAGTTCAGTTTAGGGTTTAAAACCCTAATGCTGACTAAAGGAAAAGTTCAGTTTAGGGTTTAAAACCCTAATGCTGACTGAATGGAAAGTTCAATTTAGGGTTTAAAACCCTAATGCTGACTAAATGGAAAAAGTTCAGTTTAGGGTTTAAAACCTAATGCTGACTAAAGGAAAATAGTTCAGTTTAGGATTTAAAACCCTAATGCTGATTGACTGGAAAGTTCAGTTTAGGGTTTAAAACTCTAATGCTGACTAAAGGAAAAGTTCAGTTTATGGTTTAAAATCCTAATGCTAACTGAATGGAAAGTTCAGTTTTAGGGTTTAAAACCCTAATGCTGACTAAAGGAAAAAGTTCAGTTTAGGGTTTAAAACCCTAATGCTGACTAAAGAAAAAAGTTTAGTTTAGGGTTTAAAACCCTAATGCTGACTAGAGGAAAAGTTCAGTTTAGGGTTTAAAACCCTAATGCTGACTAAATGGAAAAGTTCAGTTTAGGGTTTAAAACCCTAATGCTGACTAAAGGAAAAGAGTTCAGTTTAGGGTTTAAAACCCTAATGCTGACTAAAAGAAAAGTTCAGTTTAGGGTTTAAAACCCTAATGCTGACTGAAGGAAAAGTTCAGTTTAGGGTTTAAAACCCTAATGCTGACTAAATGAAAAAGTTCAGTTTAGGGTTTAAAACCCTAATGCTGACTGAAGGAAAAGAGTTCAGTTTAGGGTTTAAAACCCTAATGCTAACTAAATGGGAAAAGTTTAGTTTAGGTTTTAAAACCCTAATGCTGACTAAAGGGAAAAGTTCAGTTTAGGGTTTAAAACCCTAATGCTGACTGAAGGAAAGAGTTCAGTTTAGGGTTTAAAGCCCTAATGCTGACTAAATGCGAAAATTTCAGTTTAGGGTTTAAAACAATAATGATGACTAAATGGGAAAAGTTCAGTTTAGGGTTTAAAACCCTACTGCTGACTAAAGGAAAAGTTCAGTTTAGGGTTTAAAACCCTAATGCTGACTAGAGAAAAAGTTCAGTTTAGGGTTTAAAACCCTAATGCTGACTAAATGGAAAAGTTCAGTTTAGGGTTTAAAACCCTAATGTTGACTGAAGGAAGAGAGTTCAGTTTAGGGTTTAAAACCCTAAAGCTTACTAAAGGAAAAGTTCAGTTTAGGGTTTAAAACCCTAATGCTGACTAAAGAAAAAGTTCAGTTTAGGGTTTAAAACCCTAATGCTGACTAAAGAAAAAGTTCAGTTTAGGGTTTAAAACACTAATGCTGACTGAATGGAAAGTTCAGTTTAGGGTTTAAAACCCTAATGCTGACTGAATGGAAAAAGTTCAGTTTAGGGTTTAAAACCCTAATGTTGACTAGAGGAAAAGTTCAGTTTAGGGTTTAAAACCCTAATGCTGACTAAATGGAAAAGTTCAGTTTAGGGTTTAAAACCCTAATGCTGACTAAAGGAAAAGAGTTCAGTTTAGGGTTTAAAACCCTAATGCTGACTAAAAGAAAAGTTCAGTTTAGGGTTTAAAACCCTAATGCTGACTGAAGGAAAAGTTCAGTTTAGGGTTTATAACCCTAATGCTGACTAAATGAAAAAGTTCAGTTTAGGGTTTAAAACCCTAATGCTGACTGAAGGAAAAGAGTTCAGTTTAGGGTTTAAAACCCTAATGCTAACTAAATGGGAAAAGTTTAGTTTAGGTTTTAAAACCCTAATGCTGACTAAAGGGAAAAGTTTAGTTTAGGGTTTAAAACCCTAATGCTGACTGAAGGAAAGAGTTCAGTTTAGGGTTTAAAGCCCTAATGCTGACTAAATGCGAAAATTTCAGTTTAGGGTTTAAAACAATAATGCTGACTAAATGGGAAAAGTTCAGTTTAGGGTTTAAAACCCTACTGTTGACTAAAGGAAAAGTTCAGTTTAGGGTTTAAAACTCTAATGCTGACTAGAGAAAAAGTTCAGTTTAGGGTTTAAAACCCTAATGCTGACTAAATGGAAAAGTTCAGTTTAGGGTTTCAAACCCTAATGCTGACTGAAGGAAGAGAGTTCAGTTTAGGGTTTAAAACCCTAAAGTTTACTAAAGGAAAAGTTCAGTTTAGGGTTTAAAACCCTAATGCTGACTAAAGGAAAAGTTCAGTTTAGGGTTTAAAACCCTAATGTTGACTAAAGAAAAAGTTCAGTTTAGGGTTTAAAACACTAATGCTGACTGAATAGAAAGTTCAGTTTAGGGTTTAAAACCCTAATGCTGACTGAATGGAAAAAGTTCAGTTTAGGGTTTAAAACCCTAATGCTGACTACATGGAAAAAGTTCAGTTTAGGGTTTAAAACCCTAATGCTGACTGAATGGAAAAAGTTCAGTTTAGGGTTTAAAACCCTAATGCTGACTACATGGAAAAAGTTCAGTTTAGGGTTTAAAACCCTAATGCTGACTAAAGGAAAAGTTCAGTTTAGGGTTTAAAACCCTAATGCTAACTAAATGGGAAAAGTTTAGTTTAGGTTTTAAAACCCTAATGCTGACTAAAGGGAAAAGTTCAGTTTAGGGTTTAAAACCCTAATGCTGACTGAAGGAAAGAGTTCAGTTTAGGGTTTAAAGCCCTAATACTGACTAAATGCGAAAATTTCAGTTTAGGGTTTAAAGCTCTAATGCTGACTAAATGGGAAAAGTTCAGTTTAGGGTTTAAAACCCTAATGCTGACTAAAGGAAAAGTTCAGTTTAGGGTTTAAAACCCTAATGCTGACTAGAGAAAAAGTTCAGTTTAGGGTTTAAAACCCTAATGCTGACTAAATGGAAAAGTTCAGTTTAGGGTTTAAAACCCTAATGCTGACTGAAGGAAGAGAGTTCAGTTTAGGGTTTAAAACCCTAATGCTTACAAAAGGAAAAGTTCAGTTTAGGGTTTAAAACCCTAATGCTGACTAAAGGAAAAGTTCAGTTTAGGGTTTAAAACCCTAATGCTGACTGAATGGAAAGTTCAGTTTAGGGTTTAAAACACTAATGCTGACTGAATGGAAAGTTCAGTTTAGGGTTTAAAACCCTAATGTTGACTGAATGGAAAAAGTTCAGTTTAGGGTTTAAAACCCTAATGCTGACTACATGGAAAAAGTTCAGTTTAGGGTTTAAAACCCTAATGCTAACTACATGGAAAAAGTTCAGTTTAGGGTTTAAAACCCTAATGCTGACTAAAGGAAAAGTTCAGTTTAGGGTTTAAAACCCTAATGCTGACTGAATGAAAAAGAGTTCAGTTTAGGGTTTAAAACCCTAATGCTGACTGAATGGAAAAAGTTCAGTTTAGGGTTTAAAACCCTAATGCTGACTGAAGGAAAAGAGTTCAGTTTAGGGTTTAAAACCCTAATGCTGACTAAAGGAAAAGTTCAATTTAGGGTTTAAAACCCTAATGCTGACTAAAGGAAAAGTTCAGTTTAGGGTTTAAAACCCTAATGCTGACTAAAGAAAAAGTTCAGTTTAGGGTTTAAAACACTAATGCTGACTGAATGAAAAGTTCAGTTTAGGGTTTAAAACCCTAATGCTGACTGAATGGAAAAAGTTCAGTTTTGGGTTTAAAACTCTAATGCTGACTACATGGAAAAAGTTCAGTTTAGGGTTTAAAACCCTAATGCTGACTGAATGGAAAAAGTTCAGTTTAGGGTTTAAAACCCTAATGCTGACTACATGGAAAAAGTTCAGTTTAGGGTTTAAAACCATAATGCTGACTGAATGGAAAAAGTTCAGTTTAGGGTTTAAAACCCTAATGCTGACTACATGGAAAAAGTTCAGTTTAGGGTTTAAAACCCTAATGCTGACTAAAGGAAAAGTTCAGTTTAGGGTTTAAAACCCTAATGCTAACTAAATGGGAAAAGTTTAGTTTAGGTTTTAAAACCCTAATGCTGACTAAAGGGAAAAGTTCAGTTTAGGGTTTAAAACCCTAATGCTGACTGAAGGAAAGAGTTCAGTTTAGGGTTTAAAGCCCTAATACTGACTAAATGCGAAAATTTCAGTTTAGGGTTTAAAGCTCTAATGCTGACTAAATGGGAAAAGTTCAGTTTAGGGTTTAAAACCCTAATGCTGACTAAAGGAAAAGTTCAGTTTAGGGTTTAAAACCCTAATGCTGACTAGAGAAAAAGTTCAGTTTAGGGTTTAAAACCCTAATGCTGACTAAATGGAAAAGTTCAGTTTAGGGTTTAAAACCCTAATGCTGACTGAAGGAAGAGAGTTCAGTTTAGGGTTTAAAACCCTAATGCTTACAAAAGGAAAAGTTCAGTTTAGGGTTTAAAACCCTAATGCTGACTAAAGGAAAAGTTCAGTTTAGGGTTTAAAACCCTAATGCTGACTGAATGGAAAGTTCAGTTTAGGGTTTAAAACACTAATGCTGACTGAATGGAAAGTTCAGTTTAGGGTTTAAAACCCTAATGTTGACTGAATGGAAAAAGTTCAGTTTAGGGTTTAAAACCCTAATGCTGACTACATGGAAAAAGTTCAGTTTAGGGTTTAAAACCCTAATGCTAACTACATGGAAAAAGTTCAGTTTAGGGTTTAAAACCCTAATGCTGACTAAAGGAAAAGTTCAGTTTAGGGTTTAAAACCCTAATGCTGACTGAATGAAAAAGAGTTCAGTTTAGGGTTTAAAACCCTAATGCTGACTGAATGGAAAAAGTTCAGTTTAGGGTTTAAAACCCTAATGCTGACTGAAGGAAAAGAGTTCAGTTTAGGGTTTAAAACCCTAATGCTGACTAAAGGAAAAGTTCAATTTAGGGTTTAAAACCCTAATGCTGACTAAAGGAAAAGTTCAGTTTAGGGTTTAAAACCCTAATGCTGACTAAAGAAAAAGTTCAGTTTAGGGTTTAAAACACTAATGCTGACTGAATGAAAAGTTCAGTTTAGGGTTTAAAACCCTAATGCTGACTAAAGAAAAAGTTCAGTTTAGGGTTTAAAACACTAATGCTGACTGAATGGAAAGTTCAGTTTAGGGTTTAAAACCCTAATGCTGACTGAATGGAAAAAGTTCAGTTTAGGGTTTAAAACCCTAATGCTGACTACATGGAAAAAGTTCAGTTTAGGGTTTAAAACCCTAATGCTGACTAAAGGAAAAGTTCAGTTTAGGGTTTAAAACCCTAATACTGACTGAATGGAAAAGAGTTCAGTTTAGAGTTTAAAACCCTAATGCTGACTACATGGAAAAAGTTCAGTTTAGGGTTTAAAACCCTAATGCTAACTAAATGAAAAAAGTTCAGTTTAGGGTTTAAAACCCTAATGCTGACTAAAGGAAAAGTTCAGTTTAGGGTTTAAAACCCTAATGCTGACTGAATGGAAAGTTCAATTTAGGGTTTAAAACCCTAATGCTGACTAAATGGAAAAAGTTCAGTTTAGGGTTTAAAACCTAATGCTGACTAAAGGAAAATAGTTCAGTTTAGGATTTAAAACCCTAATGCTGATTGACTGGAAAGTTCAGTTTAGGGTTTAAAACCCTAATGCTGACTAAAGGAAAAGTTCAGTTTATGGTTTAAAATCCTAATGCTAACTGAATGGAAAGTTCAGTTTTGGGTTAAAACCCTAATGCTGACTAAATGGAAAAAGTTCAGTTTAGGGTTTAAAACCCTAATGCTGACTAATAGAAAAGTTCAGTTTAGGGTTTAAAACCCTAATGCTGACTAGAGGAAAAGTTCAGTTTAGGGTTTAAAACCCTAATGCTGACTAAATGGAAAAGTTCAGTTTAGGGTTTAAAACCCTAATGCTGACTAAAGGAAAAGAGTTCAGTTTAGGGTTTAAAACCCTAATGCTGTCTAAAAGAAAAGTTCAGTTTAGGGTTTAAAACCCTAATGCTGACTGAAGGAAAAGTTCAGTTTAGGGTTTAAAACCCTAATGCTGACTAAATGAAAAAGTTCAGTTTAGGGTTTAAAACCCTAATGCTGACTGAAGGAAAAGAGTTCAGTTTAGGGTTTAAAACCCTAATGCTAACTAAATGGGAAAAGTTTAGTTTAGGTTTTAAAACCCTAATGCTGACTAAAGGGAAAAGTTCAGTTTAGGGTTTAAAACCCTAATGCTGACTGAAGGAAAGAGTTCAGTTTAGGGTTTAAAGCCCTAATGCTGACTAAATGCGAAAATTTCAGTTTAGGGTTTAAAACAATAATGATGACTAAATGGGAAAAGTTCAGTTTAGGGTTTAAAACCCTACTGCTGACTAAAGGAAAAGTTCAGTTTAGGGTTTAAAACCCTAATGCTGACTAGAGAAAAAGTTCAGTTTAGGGTTTAAAACCCTAATGCTGACTAAATGGAAAAGTTCAGTTTAGGGTTTAAAACCCTAATGTTGACTGAAGGAAGAGAGTTCAGTTTAGGGTTTAAAACCCTAAAGCTTACTAAAGGAAAAGTTCAGTTTAGGGTTTAAAACCCTAATGCTGACTAAAGGAAAAGTTCAGTTTAGGGTTTAAAACCCTAATGCTGACCAAAGAAAAAGTTCAGTTTAGGGTTTAAAACACTAATGCTGACTGAATGGAAAGTTCAGTTTAGGGTTTAAAACCCTAATGCTGACTGAATGGAAAAAGTTCAGTTTAAGGTTTAAAACTCTAATGCTGACTACATGGAAAAAGTTCAGTTTAGGGTTTAAAACCCTAATACTGACTGAATGGAAAAATTCAGTTTAGGGTTTAAAACCCTAATGCTGACTACATGGAAAAAGTTCAGTTTAGGGTTTAAAACCCTAATGCTGACTAAAGGAAAAGTTCAGTTTAGGGTTTAAAACCCTAATACTGACTGAATGGAAAAGAGTTCAGTTTAGAGTTTAAAACCCTAATGCTGACTACATGGAAAAAGTTCAGTTTAGGGTTTAAAACCCTAATGCTAACTACATGGAAAAAGTTCAGTTTAGGGTTTAAAACTCTAATGCTGACTAAAGGAAAAGTTCAGTTTAGGGTTTAAAACCCTAATGCTGACTGAATGGAAAAGAGATCAGTTTAGGGTTTAAAACCCTAATGCTGACTGAATGGAAAAAGTTCAGTTTAGGGTTTAAAACCCTAATGCTGACTGGCTGGAAAAAGTTCAGTTTAGGATTTAAAACCCTAATGCTGACTGAATGGAAAAGAGTTTAGTTTAGGGTTTAAAACCCTAATGTTGACTAAAGGAAAAGTTAAGTTTGGGGTTTAAAACCCTAATGCTGACTAAATGGAAAAGTTCAGTTTAGGGTTTAAAACCCTAATGCTGACTGAAGGAAAAGAGTTCAGTTTAGGGTTTAAAACCCTAATGCTGACTAAATGGGAAAAGTTCAGTTTAGGGTATAAAACCCTAATGCTGACTAAAGGGAAAAGTTCAGTTTATGGTTTAAAACCCTAATGCTGACTGAAGGAAGGAGTTCAGTTTAGGGTTTAAAACCCTAATGCTGACTGAATGGAAAGAGTTCAGTTTAGGGTTTAAAACCCTAATGCTGACTAAATGGAAAAAGTTCAGTTTAGGGTTTAAAACCCTAATGCTGACTAAATGGAAAAGTTCAGTTTAGGGTTTAAAACCCTAATGCTGACTGAATGGAAAAAGTTCAGTTTAGGGTTTAAAACCCTAATGCTGACTAAATGGAAAAAGTTCAGTTTAGGGTTTAAAACCCTAATGCTGACTAAAGGAAAGAGTTCAGTTTAGGGTTTAAAACCCTAATGCTGATTGACTGGAAAGTTCAGTTTAGGGTTTAAAACCCTAATGCTGACTAAAGGAAAAGTTCAGTTTATGGTTTAAAACCCTAATGCTAACTGAATGGAAAGTTCAGTTTTGGGTTAAAACCCTAATGCTGACTGAATGGAAAAAGTTCAGTTTAGGGTTTAAAACTCTAATGCTGACTAAAAGAAAAGTTCAGTTTAGGGTTTAAAACCCTAATGCTGACTAGAGGAAAAGTTCAGTTTAGGGTTTAAAACCCTAATGCTGACTAAATGGAAAAGTTCAGTTTAGGGTTTAAAACCCTAATGCTGACTGAAGGAAAAGAGTTCAGTTTAGGGTTTAAAACCCTAATGCTGACTAAATGAAAAAGTTCAGTTTAGGGTTTAAAACCCTAATGCTGACTGAAGGAAAAGAGTTCAGTTTAGGGTTTAAAACCCTAATGCTGACTAAATGGGAAAAGTTTAGTTTAGGTTTTAAAACCCTAATGCTGACTAAATGGAAAAAGTTCAGTTTAGGGTTTAAAACCCTAATGCTGACTAAAGGAAAATAGTTCAGTTTAGGGTTTAAAACCCTAATACTGATTGACTGGAAAGTTCAGTTTAGGGTTTAAAACCCTAATGCTGACTAAAGGAAAAGTTCAGTTTATGGTTTAAAACCCTAATGCTAACTGAATGGAAAGTTCAGTTTTGGGTTAAAACCCTAATGCTGACTGAATGGAAAATGTTCAGTTTAGGGTTTAAAACTCTAATGCTGACTAAAAGAAAAGTTCAGTTTAGGGTTTAAAACCCTATTGCTGACTAGAGGAAAAGTTCAGTTTAGGGTTTAAAATCCTAATGCTGACTAAATGGAAAAGTTCAGTTTAGGGTTTAAAACCCTAATGCTGACTGAAGGAAAAGAGTTCAGTTTAGAGTTTAAAACCCTAATGTTGACTAAAAGAAAAGTTCAGTTTAGGGTTTAAAACCCTAATGTTGACTGAAGGGAAAGTTCAGTTTAGGGTTTAAAACCCTAATGCTAACTAAATGAAAAAGTTCAGTTTAGGGTTTAAAACCCTAATGCTGACTGAAGGAAAAGAGTTCAGTTTAGGGTTTAAAACCCTAATGCTGACTAAATGGGAAAAGTTTAGTTTAGGTTTTAAAACCCTAATGCTGACTAAAGGGAAAAGTTCAGTTTAGGGTTTAAAACCCTAATGTTGACTGAAGGAAAAGAGTTCAGTTTAGGGTTTAAAACCCTAATGCTGACTAAAGGAAAAGTTCAGTTTAGGGTTTAAAACCCTAATGCTGACTAAAGGAAAAGTTCAGTTTAGGGTTTTAAACCCTAATGCTGACTAAAGAAAAAGTTCAGTTTAGGGTTTAAAACACTAATGCTGACTGAATGGAAAGTTCAGTTTAGGGTTTAAAACCCTAATGCTGACTGAATGGAAAAAGTTCAGTTTAGAGTTTAAAACCCTAATGCTGACTACATGGAAAAAGTTCAGTTTAGGGTTTAAAACCCTAATGCTGACTGAAGGAAAAGAGTTCAGTTTAGGGTTTAAAACCATAATGCTGACTAAATGGGAAAAGTTTAGTTTAGGTTTTAAAACCCTAATGCTGACTAAAGGGAAAAGTTCAGTTTAGGGTTTAAAACCCTAATGTTGATTGAAGGAAAAAAGTTCAGTTTAGGGTTTAAAACCCTAATGCTGACTAAAGGAAAAGTTCAGTTTAGGGTTTAAAACCCTAATGCTGACTAAAGGAAAAGTTCAGTTTAGGGTTTTAAACCCTAATGCTGACTAAAGAAAAAGTTCAGTTTAGGGTTTAAAACACTAATGCTGACTGAATGGAAAGTTCAGTTTAGGGTTTAAAACCCTAATGCTGACTGAATGGAAAAAGTTCAGTTTAGGGTTTAAAACCCTAATGCTGACTACATGGAAAAAGTTCAGTTTAGGGTTTAAAACCCTAATGCTGACTAAAGGAAAAGTTCAGTTTAGGGTTTAAAACCCTAATGCTGACTGAATGGAAAAGAGTTCAGTTTAGGGTTTAAAACCCTAATGCTGACTAAAGGAAAGAGTTCAGTTTAGGGTTTAAAACCCTAATACTGACTGAATGGAAACGAGTTCAGTTTAGAGTTTAAAACCCTAATGCTGACTACATGGAAAAAGTTCAGTTTAGGGTTTAAAACCCTAATGCTAACTACATGGAAAAAGTTCAGTTTAGGGTTTAAAACCCTAATGCTGGCTAAAGGAAAAGTTCAGTTTAGGGTTTAAAACCCTAATGCTGACTAAATGGAAAAAGTTCAGTTTAGGGTTTAAAACCCTAATGCTGACTAAAGGAAAATAGTTCAGTTTAGGGTTTAAAACCCTAATGCTGATTGACTGGAAAGTTCAGTTTAGGGTTTAAAACCCTAATGCTGACTAAAGGAAAAGTTCAGTTTACGGTTTAAAACCCTAATGCTAACTGAATGGAAAGTTCAGTTTTGGGTTAAAACCCTAATGCTGACTGAATGGAAAAAGTTCAGTTTAGGGTTTAAAACCCTAATACTGACTGAATGGAAAAAAGTTCAGTTTAAGGTTTAAAACCCTAATGCTGACTGAATGGAAAAATTCAGTTAGGGTTTAAAACCCTAATGCTGACTAAAGGAAAAGTTCAGTTTAGGGTTTAAAACCCTAATGCTGACTGAATGGAAAAGAGTTCAGTTTAGGGTTTAAAACCCTAATGTTGACTAAAGGAAAAGTTAAGTTTAGGGTTTAAAACCCTAATGCTGACTAGAGGAAAAGTTCAGTTTAGGGTTTAAAACCCTAATGCTGACTAAATGGAAAAGTTCAGTTTAGGGTTTAAAACCCTAATGCTGACTGAAGGAAAAGAGTTCAGTTTAGGGTTTAAAACCCTAATGCTGACTAAATGGGAAAAGTTCAGTTTAGGGTTTAAAACCCTAATGCTGACTAAAGGAAAGAGTTCAGTTTAGGGTTTAAAACCCTAATGCTGACTGAATGGAAAGAGTTCAGTTTAGGGTTTAAAACCCTAATGCTGACTAAATGGAAAAAGTTCAGTTTAGGGTTTAAAACCCTAATGCTGACTAAAGGAAAGAGTTCAGTTTAGGGTTTAAAACCCTAATGCTGACTGAATGGAAAGTTCAGTTTAGGGTTTAAAACCCTAATGCTGACTGAATGGAAAAAGTTCAGTTTAGGGTTTAAAACCCTAATTCTAACTACATGGAAAAAGTTCAGTTTAGGGTTTAAAACCCTAATGCTGACTGAATGGAAAAAGTTAAGTTTAGGGTTTAAAACCCTAATGCTGACTACATGGAAAAAGTTCAGTTTAGGGTTTAAAACCCTAATGCTGACTGAATGAAAAAAGTTTAGTTTAGGGTTTAAAACCCTAATGTTGACTACATGGAAAAAGTTCAGTTTAGGGTTTAAAACCCTAATGCTGACTAAAGGAAAAGTTCAGTTTAGGGTTTAAAATCCTAATACTGACTGAATGGAAAAGAGTTCAGTTTAGAGTTTAAAACCCTAATGCTGACTAAAGGAAAAGTTCAGTTTAGGGTTTAAAACCCTAATGCTGACTAGAGAAAAAGTTCAGTTTAGGGTTTAAAACCCTAATGTTGACTAAATGGAAAAGTTCAGTTTAGGGTTTAAAACCCTAATGCTGACTGAAGGAAGAGAGTTCAGTTTAGGGTTTAAAACCCTAATGCTTACTAAAGGAAAAGTTCAGTTTAGGGTTTAAAACCCTAATGCTGACTAAAGGAAAAGTTCAGTTTAGGGTTTAAAACCCTAATGCTGACTAAAGAAAAAGTTCAGTTTAGGGTTTAAAACACTAATGCTGACTGAATGGAAAGTTCAGTTTAGGGTTTAAAACCCTAATGCTGACTGAATGGAAAAAGTTCAGTTTAGGGTTTAAAACCCTAATGCTGACTACATGGAAAAAGTTCAGTTTAGGGTTTAAAACCCTAATGCTGACTAAAGGAAAAGTTCAGTTTAGGGTTTAAAACCCTAATGCTGACTGAATGGAAAAGAGTTCAGTTTAGGGTTTAAAACCCTAATGCTGACTAAAGGAAAAGTTTTGTTTAGGGTTTAAAACCTTAATGCTAACTAAATGGAAAAGTTTAGTTTAGGTTTTAAAACCCTAATGCTGACTAAAGGGAAAAGTTCAGTTTAGGGTTTAAAACCCTAATGCTGACTAAAGGAAAGAGTTCAGTTTAGGGTTTAAAGCCCTAATGCTGACTAAATGCGAAAATTTCAGTTTAGGGTTTAAAGCCCTAATGCTGACTAAATGGGAAAAGTTCAGTTTAGGGTTTAAAACCCTAATGCTGACTAAAGGAAAAGTTCAGTTTAGGGTTTAAAACCCTAATGCTGACTAGAGAAAAAGTTCAGTTTAGGGTTTAAAACCCTATTGCTGACTAAATGGAAAAGTTCAGTTTAGGGTTTAAACCCTAATGCTGACTGAAGGAAGAGAGTTCAGTTTAGGGTTTAAAACCCTAATGCTTACAAAAGGAAAAGTTCAGTTTAGGGTTTAAAAACCTAATGCTGACTAAAGGAAAAGTTCAGTTTAGGGTTTAAAACCCTAATGCTGACTAAAGGAAAAAGTTCAGTTTAGGGTTTAAAACCCTAATGCTGATTAAAGGAAAAAGTTCAGTTTAGGGTTTAAAACCCTAATGCTGACTGAATGGAAAAAGTTCAGTTTAGGGTTTAAAACCCTAATGCTGACTGAATGGAAAAAGTTCAGTTTAAGGTTTAAAACCCTAATGCTGACTACATGGAAAAAGTTCAGTTTAGGGTTTAAAACCCTAATGCTGACTAAAGGAAAAGTTCAGTTTAGGGTTTAAAACCCTAATACTGACTGAATGGAAAAGAGTTCAGTTTAGAGTTTAAAACCCTAATGCTGACTACATGGAAAAAGTTCAGTTTAGGGTTTAAAACCCTAATGCTAACTACATGGAAAAAGTTCAGTTTAGGGTTTAAAACTCTAATGCTGACTAAAGGAAAAGTTCAGTTTAGGGTTTAAAACCCTAATGCTGACTGAATGGAAAAGAGTTCAGTTTAGGGTTTAAAACCCTAATGCTGACTGAATGGAAAAAGTTCAGTTTAGGGTTTAAAACCCTAATGTTGACTGAATGGAAAAGAGTTCAGTTTAGGGTTTAAAACCCTAATGCTGACTGAATGGAAAAATTCAGTTAGGGTTTAAAACCCTAATGCTGACTAAAGGAAAAGTTCAGTTTAGGGTTTAAAACCCTAATGCTGGCTAAAGGAAAAGTTCAGTTTAGGGTTTAAAACCCTAATGCTGACTAAATGGAAAAAGTTCAGTTTAGGGTTTAAAACCCTAATGCTGACTAAAGGAAAATAGTTCAGTTTAGGGTTTAAAACCCTAATGCTGACTAAAGGAAAAGTTCAGTTTAGGGTTTAAAACCCTAATGCTGACTGAATGGAAAGTTCAATTTAGGGTTTAAAACCCTAATGCTGACTAAATGGAAAAAGTTCAGTTTAGGGTTTAAAACCTAATGCTGACTAAAGGAAAATAGTTCAGTTTAGGATTTAAAACCCTAATGCTGATTGACTGGAAAGTTCAGTTTAGGGTTTAAAACCCTAATGCTGACTAAAGGAAAAGTTCAGTTTATGGTTTAAAATCCTAATGCTAACTGAATGGAAAGTTCAGTTTTGGGTTAAAACCCTAATGCTGACTAAATGGAAAAAGTTCAGTTTAGGGTTTAAAACCCTAATGCTGACTAATAGAAAAGTTCAGTTTAGGGTTTAAAACCCTAATGCTGACTAGAGGAAAAGTTCAGTTTAGGGTTTAAAACCCTAATGCTGACTAAATGGAAAAGTTCAGTTTAGGGTTTAAAACCCTAATGCTGACTAAAGGAAAAGAGTTCAGTTTAGGGTTTAAAACCCTAATGCTGTCTAAAAGAAAAGTTCAGTTTAGGTTTTAAAACCCTAATGCTGACTGAAGGAAAAGTTCAGTTTAGGGTTTAAAACCCTAATGCTGACTAAATGGAAAAGTTCAGTTTAGGGTTTAAAACCCTAATGCTGACTGAAGGAAAAGAGTTCAGTTTAGGGTTTAAAACCCTAATGCTAACTAAATGGGAAAAGTTTAGTTTAGGTTTTAAAACCCTAATGCTGACTAAAGGGAAAAGTTCAGTTTAGGGTTTAAAACCCTAATGCTGACTGAAGGAAAGAGTTCAGTTTAGGGTTTAAAGCCCTAATGCTGACTAAATGCGAAAATTTCAGTTTAGGGTTTAAAACAATAATGATGACTAAATGGGAAAAGTTCAGTTTAGGGTTTAAAACCCTACTGCTGACTAAAGGAAAAGTTCAGTTTAGGGTTTAAAACCCTAATGCTGACTAGAGAAAAAGTTCAGTTTAGGGTTTAAAACCCTAATGCTGACTAAATGGAAAAGTTCAGTTTAGGGTTTAAAACCCTAATGTTGACTGAAGGAAGAGAGTTCAGTTTAGGGTTTAAAACCCTAAAGCTTACTAAAGGAAAAGTTCAGTTTAGGGTTTAAAACCCTAATGCTGACTAAAGGAAAAGTTCAGTTTAGGGTTTAAAACCCTAATGCTGACCAAAGAAAAAGTTCAGTTTAGGGTTTAAAACACTAATGCTGACTGAATGGAAAGTTCAGTTTAGGGTTTAAAACCCTAATGCTGACTGAATGGAAAAAGTTCAGTTTAAGGTTTAAAACTCTAATGCTGACTACATGGAAAAAGTTCAGTTTAGGGTTTAAAACCCTAATGCTGACTGAATGGAAAAAATTCAGTTTAGGGTTTAAAACCCTAATGCTGACTACATGGAAAAAGTTCAGTTTAGGGTTTAAAACCCTAATGCTGACTAAAGGAAAAGTTCAGTTTAGGGTTTAAAACCCTAATACTGACTGAATGGAAAAGAGTTCAGTTTAGAGTTTAAAACCCTAATGCTGACTACATGGAAAAAGTTCAGTTTAGGGTTTAAAACCCTAATGCTAACTACATGGAAAAAGTTCAGTTTAGGGTTTAAAACTCTAATGCTGACTAAAGGAAAAGTTCAGTTTAGGGTTTAAAACCCTAATGCTGACTGAATGGAAAAGAGATCAGTTTAGGGTTTAAAACCCTAATGCTGACTGAATGGAAAAAGTTCAGTTTAGGGTTTAAAACCCTAATGCTGACTGGCTGGAAAAAGTTCAGTTTAGGATTTAAAACCCTAATGCTGACTGAATGGAAAAGAGTTTAGTTTAGGGTTTAAAACCCTAATGTTGACTAAAGGAAAAGTTAAGTTTGGGGTTTAAAACCCTAATGCTGACTAAATGGAAAAGTTCAGTTTAGGGTTTAAAACCCTAATGCTGACTGAAGGAAAAGAGTTCAGTTTAGGGTTTAAAACCCTAATGCTGACTAAATGGGAAAAGTTCAGTTTAGGGTATAAAACCATAATGCTGACTAAAGGGAAAAGTTCAGTTTAGGGTTTAAAACCCTAATGCTGACTGAAGGAAGGAGTTCAGTTTAGGGTTTAAAACCCTAATGCTGACTGAATGGAAAGAGTTCAGTTTAGGGTTTAAAACCCTAATGCTAACTAAATGGAAAAAGTTCAGTTTAGGGTTTAAAACCCTAATGCTGACTAAAGGAAAAAGTTCAGTTTAGGGTTTAAAACCCTAATGCTGACTGAATGGAAAAAGTTCAGTTTAGGGTTTAAAACCCTAATGCTGACTAAATGGAAAAAGTTCAGTTTAGGGTTTAAAACCCTAATGCTGACTAAAGGAAAGAGTTCAGTTTAGGGTTTAAAACCCTAATGCTGATTGACTGGAAAGTTCAGTTTAGGGTTTAAAACCCTAATGCTGACTAAAGGAAAAGTTCAGTTTATGGTTTAAAACCCTAATGCTAACTGAATGGAAAGTTCAGTTTTGGGTTAAAACCCTAATGCTGACTGAATGGAAAAAGTTCAGTTTAGGGTTTAAAACTCTAATGCTGACTAAAAGAAAAGTTCAGTTTAGGGTTTAAAACCCTAATGCTGACTAGAGGAAAAGTTCAGTTTAGGGTTTAAAACCCTAATGCTGACTAAATGGAAAAGTTCAGTTTAGGGTTTAAAACCCTAATGCTGACTGAAGGAAAAGAGTTCAGTTTAGGGTTTAAAACCCTAATGCTGACTAAATGAAAAAGTTCAGTTTAGGGTTTAAAACCCTAATGCTGACTGAAGGAAAAGAGTTCAGTTTAGGGTTTAAAACCCTAATGCTGACTAAATGGGAAAAGTTTAGTTTAGGTTTTAAAACCCTAATGCTGACTAAATGGAAAAAGTTCAGTTTAGGGTTTAAAACCCTAATGCTGACTAAAGGAAAATAGTTCAGTTTAGGGTTTAAAACCCTAATACTGATTGACTGGAAAGTTCAGTTTAGGGTTTAAAACCCTAATGCTGACTAAAGGAAAAGTTCAGTTTATGGTTTAAAACCCTAATGCTAACTGAATGGAAAGTTCAGTTTTGGGTTAAAACCCTAATGCTGACTGAATGGAAAATGTTCAGTTTAGGGTTTAAAACTCTAATGCTGACTAAAAGAAAAGTTCAGTTTAGGGTTTAAAACCCTATTGCTGACTAGAGGAAAAGTTCAGTTTAGGGTTTAAAATCCTAATGCTGACTAAATGGAAAAGTTCAGTTTAGGGTTTAAAACCCTAATGCTGACTGAAGGAAAAGAGTTCAGTTTAGAGTTTAAAACCCTAATGTTGACTAAAAGAAAAGTTCAGTTTAGGGTTTAAAACCCTAATGTTGACTGAAGGGAAAGTTCAGTTTAGGGTTTAAAACCCTAATGCTAACTAAATGAAAAAGTTCAGTTTAGGGTTTAAAACCCTAATGCTGACTGAAGGAAAAGAGTTCAGTTTAGGGTTTAAAACCCTAATGCTGACTAAATGGGAAAAGTTTAGTTTAGGTTTTAAAACCCTAATGCTGACTAAAGGGAAAAGTTCAGTTTAGGGTTTAAAACCCTAATGTTGACTGAAGGAAAAGAGTTCAGTTTAGGGTTTAAAACCCTAATGCTGACTAAAGGAAAAGTTCAGTTTAGGGTTTAAAACCCTAATGCTGACTAAAGGAAAAGTTCAGTTTAGGGTTTTAAACCCTAATGCTGACTAAAGAAAAAGTTCAGTTTAGGGTTTAAAACACTAATGCTGACTGAATGGAAAGTTCAGTTTAGGGTTTAAAACCCTAATGCTGACTGAATGGAAAAAGTTCAGTTTAGAGTTTAAAACCCTAATGCTGACTACATGGAAAAAGTTCAGTTTAGGGTTTAAAACCCTAATGCTGACTGAAGGAAAAGAGTTCAGTTTAGGGTTTAAAACCATAATGCTGACTAAATGGGAAAAGTTTAGTTTAGGTTTTAAAACCCTAATGCTGACTAAAGGGAAAAGTTCAGTTTAGGGTTTAAAACCCTAATGTTGATTGAAGGAAAAGAGTTCAGTTTAGGGTTTAAAACCCTAATGCTGACTAAAGGAAAAGTTCAGTTTAGGGTTTAAAACCCTAATGCTGACTAAAGGAAAAGTTCAGTTTAGGGTTTTAAACCCTAATGCTGACTAAAGAAAAAGTTCAGTTTAGGGTTTAAAACACTAATGCTGACTGAATGGAAAGTTCAGTTTAGGGTTTAAAACCCTAATGCTGACTGAATGGAAAAAGTTCAGTTTAGAGTTTAAAACCCTAATGCTGACTACATGGAAAAAGTTCAGTTTAGGGTTTAAAACCCTAATGCTGACTAAAGGAAAAGTTTAGTTTAGGGTTTAAAACCCTAATGCTGACTACATAGAAAAAGTTCATTTTAGGGTTTAAAACCCTAATGCTGACTAAAGGAAAAGTTTAGTTTAGGGTTTAAAACCCTAATACTGACTGAATGGAAACGAGTTCAGTTTAGAGTTTAAAACCCTAATGCTGACTACATGGAAAAAGTTCAGTTTAGGGTTTAAAACCCTAATGCTAACTACATGGAAAAAGTTCAGTTTAGGGTTTAAAACCCTAATGCTGGCTAAAGGAAAAGTTCAGTTTAGGGTTTAAAACCCTAATGCTGACTAAATGGAAAAAGTTCAGTTTAGGGTTTAAAACCCTAATGCTGACTAAAGGAAAATAGTTCAGTTTAGGGTTTAAAACCCTAATGCTGATTGACTGGAAAGTTCAGTTTAGGGTTTAAAACCCTAATGCTGACTAAAGGAAAAGTTCAGTTTACGGTTTAAAACCCTAATGCTAACTGAATGGAAAGTTCAGTTTTGGGTTAAAACCCTAATGCTGACTGAATGGAAAAAGTTCAGTTTAGGGTTTAAAACCCTAATACTGACTGAATGGAAAAAAGTTCAGTTTAAGGTTTAAAACCCTAATGCTGACTGAATGGAAAAATTCAGTTAGGGTTTAAAACCCTAATGCTGACTAAAGGAAAAGTTCAGTTTAGGGTTTAAAACCCTAATGCTGACTGAATGGAAAAGAGTTCAGTTTAGGGTTTAAAACCCTAATGTTGACTAAAGGAAAAGTTAAGTTTAGGGTTTAAAACCCTAATGCTGACTAGAGGAAAAGTTCAGTTTAGGGTTTAAAACCCTAATGCTGACTAAATAGAAAAGTTCAGTTTAGGGTTTAAAACACTAATGCTGACTATATGGGAAAAGTTCAGTTTAGGGTATAAAACCCTAATGCTAACTACATGGAAAAAGTTCAGTTTAGGGTTTAAAACCCTAATGCTGACTGAATGAAAAAAGTTTAGTTTAGGGTTTAAAACCCTAATGTTGACTACATGGAAAAAGTTCAGTTTAGGGTTTAAAACCCTAATGCTGACTAAAGGAAAAGTTCAGTTTAGGGTTTAAAATCCTAATACTGACAAAAGAAAAAGTTCAGTTTAGGGTTTAAAACACTAATGCTGACTGAATGGAAAGTTCAGTTTAGGGTTTAAAACCCTAATGCTGACTGAATGGAAAAAGTTCAGTTTAGGGTTTAAAACCCTAATTCTAACTACATGGAAAAAGTTCAGTTTAGGGTTTAAAACCCTAATGCTGACTGAATGGAAAAAGTTAAGTTTAGGGTTTAAAACCCTAATGCTGACTACATGGAAAAAGTTCAGTTTAGGGTTTAAAACCCTAATGCTGACTGAATGAAAAAAGTTTAGTTTAGGGTTTAAAACCCTAATGTTGACTACATGGAAAAAGTTCAGTTTAGGGTTTAAAACCCTAATGCTGACTAAAGAAAAAGTTCAGTTTAGGGTTTAAAATCCTAATACTGACTGAATGGAAAAGAGTTCAGTTTAGAGTTTAAAACCCTAATGCTGACTAAAGGAAAAGTTCAGTTTAGGGTTTAAAACCCTAATGCTGACTAGAGAAAAAGTTCAGTTTAGGGTTTAAAACTCTAATGTTGACTAAATGGAAAAGTTCAGTTTAGGGTTTAAAACCCTAATGCTGACTGAAGGAAAAGAGTTCAGTTTAGGGTTTAAAACCCTAATGCTGACTAAAGGAAAAGTTCAGTTTAGGGTTTAAAACCCTAATGCTGACTAAAGGAAAAGTTCAGTTTAGGGTTTAAAACCCTAATGCTGACTAAAGAAAAAGTTCAGTTTAGGGTTTAAAACACTAATGCTGACTGAATGGAAAGTTCAGTTTAGGGTTTAAAACCCTAATGCTGACTGAATGGAAAAAGTTCAGTTTAGGGTTTAAAACCCTAATGCTGACTACATGGAAAAAGTTCAGTTTAGGGTTTAAAACCCTAATGCTGACTGAATGGAAAAAGTTCAGTTTAGGGTTTAAAACCCTAATGCTGACTACATGGAAAAAGTTCAGTTTAGGGTTTAAAACCCTAATGCTGACTAAAGGAAAAGTTTTGTTTAGGGTTTAAAACCCTAATGCTAACTAAATGGAAAAGTTTAGTTTAGGTTTTAAAACCCTAATGCTGACTAAAGGGAAAAGTTCAGTTTAGGGTTTAAAACCCTAATGCTGACTAAAGGAAAGAGTTCAGTTTAGGGTTTAAAGCCCTAATGCTGACTAAATGCGAAAATTTCAGTTTAGGGTTTAAAGCCCTAATGCTGACTAAATGGGAAAAGTTCAGTTTAGGGTTTAAAACCCTAATGCTGACTAAAGGAAAAGTTCAGTTTAGGGTTTAAAACCCTAATGCTGACTAGAGAAAAAGTTCAGTTTAGGGTTTAAAACCCTAATGCTGACTAAATGGAAAAGTTCAGTTTAGGGTTTAAAACCCTAATGCTGACTGAAGGAAGAGAGTTCAGTTTAGGGTTTAAAACCCTAATGCTTACAAAAGGAAAAGTTCAGTTTAGGGTTTAAAAACCTAATGCTGACTAAAGGAAAAGTTCAGTTTAGGGTTTAAAACCCTAATGCTGACTAAAGGAAAAAGTTCAGTTTAGGGTTTAAAACCCTAATGCTGATTAAAGGAAAAAGTTCAGTTTAGGGTTTAAAACCCTAATGCTGACTGAATGGAAAAAGTTCAGTTTAGGGTTTAAAACCCTAATGCTGACTGAATGGAAAAAGTTCAGTTTAAGGTTTAAAACCCTAATGCTGACTACATGGAAAAAGTTCAGTTTAGGGTTTAAAACCCTAATGCTGACTAAAGGAAAAGTTCAGTTTAGGGTTTAAAACCCTAATACTGACTGAATGGAAAAGAGTTCAGTTTAGAGTTTAAAACCCTAATGCTGACTACATGGAAAAAGTTCAGTTTAGGGTTTAAAACCCTAATGCTAACTACATGGAAAAAGTTCAGTTTAGGGTTTAAAACTCTAATGCTGACTAAAGGAAAAGTTCAGTTTAGGGTTTAAAACCCTAATGCTGACTGAATGGAAAAGAGTTCAGTTTAGGGTTTAAAACCCTAATGCTGACTGAATGGAAAAAGTTCAGTTTAGGGTTTAAAACCCTAATGTTGACTGAATGGAAAAGAGTTCAGTTTAGGGTTTAAAACCCTAATGCTGACTGAATGGAAAAATTCAGTTAGGGTTTAAAACCCTAATGCTGACTAAAGGAAAAGTTCAGTTTAGGGTTTAAAACCCTAATGCTGGCTAAAGGAAAAGTTCAGTTTAGGGTTTAAAACCCTAATGCTGACTAAATGGAAAAAGTTCAGTTTAGGGTTTAAAACCCTAATGCTGACTAAAGGAAAATAGTTCAGTTTAGGGTTTAAAACCCTAATGCTGATTGACTGGAAAGTTCAGTTTAGGGTTTAAAACCCTAATGCTGACTAAAGGAAAAGTTCAGTTTACGGTTTAAAACCCTAATGCTAACTGAATGGAAAGTTCAGTTTTGGGTTAAAACCCTAATGCTGACTGAATGGAAAAAGTTCAGTTTAGGGTTTAAAACCCTAATACTGACTGAATGGAAAAAAGTTCAGTTTAAGGTTTAAAACCCTAATGCTGACTGAATGGAAAAATTCAGTTAGGGTTTAAAACCCTAATGTTGACTAAAGGAAAAGTTCAGTTTAGGGTTTAAAACCCTAATGCTGACTGAATGGAAAGTTCAATTTAGGGTTTAAAACCCTAATGCTGACTAAATGGAAAAAGTTCAGTTTAGGGTTTAAAACCCTAATGCTGACTAAAGGAAAATAGTTCAGTTTAGGGTTTAAAACCCTAATGCTGATTGACTGGAAAGTTCAGTTTAGGGTTTAAAACCCTAATGCTGACTAAAGGAAAAGTTCAGTTTACGGTTTAAAACCCTAATGCTAACTGAATGGAAAGTTCAGTTTTGGGTTAAAACCCTAATGCTGACTGAATGGAAAAAGTTCAGTTTAGGGTTTAAAACCCTAATACTGACTGAATGGAAAAGAGTTTAGTTTAAGGTTTAAAACCCTAATGCTGACTGAATGGAAAAATTCAGTTAGGGTTTAAAACCCTAATGCTGACTAAAGGAAAAGTTCAGTTTAGGGTTTAAAACCCTAATGCTGACTGAATGGAAAAGAGTTCAGTTTAGGGTTTAAAACCCTAATGTTGACTAAAGGAAAAGTTAAGTTTAGGGTTTAAAACCCTAATGCTGACTATATGGGAAAAGTTCAGTTTAGGGTTTAAAACCCTAATGCTGACTACATGGAAAAAGTTCAGTTTAGGGTTTAAAACCCTAATGCTGACTAAAGGAAAAGTTCAGTTTAGGGTTTAAAACCCTAATACTGACTGAATGGAAAAGAGTTCAGTTTAGAGTTTAAAACCCTAATGCTGACTACATGGAAAAAGTTCAGTTTAGGGTTTAAAACCCTAATGCTAACTACATGGAAAAAGTTCAGTTTAGGGTTTAAAACTCTAATGCTGACTAAAGGAAAAGTTCAGTTTAGGGTTTAAAACCCTAATGCTGACTGAATGGAAAAGAGTTCAGTTTAGGGTTTAAAACCCTAATGCTGACTGAATGGAAAAAGTTCAGTTTAGGGTTTAAAACCCTAATATTGACTGAATGGAAAAGAGTTCAGTTTAGGGTTTAAAACCCTAATGCTGACTGAAGGAAAAGTTCAGTTTAGGGTTTAAAACCCTAATGCTGGCTAAAGGAAAAGTTCAGTTTAGGGTTTAAAACCCTAATGCTGACTAAATGGAAAAAGTTCAGTTTAGGGTTTAAAACCCTAATACTGACTAAAGGAAAATAGTTCAGTTTAGGGTTTAAAACCCTAATGCTGATTGACTGGAAAGTTCAGTTTAGGGTTTAAAACCCTAATGCTGACTAAAGGAAAAGTTCAGTTTACAGTTTAAAACCCTAATGCTAACTGAATGGAAAGTTCAGTTTTGGGTTAAAACCCTAATGCTGACTGAATGGAAAAAGTTCAGTTTAGGGTTTAAAACCCTAATACTGACTGAATGGAAAAAAGTTCAGTTTAAGGTTTAAAACCCTAATGCTGACTGAATGGAAAAATTCAGTTAGGGTTTAAAACCCTAATGTTGACTAAAGGAAAAGTTCAGTTTAGGGTTTAAAACCCTAATGCTGGCTAAAGGAAAAGTTCAGTTTAGGGTTTAAAACCCTAATGCTGACTAAATGGAAAAAGTTCAGTTTAGGGTTTAAAACCCTAATGTTGACTAAAGGAAAATAGTTCAGTTTAGGGTTTAAAACCCTAATGCTGATTGACTGGAAAGTTCAGTTTAGGGTTTAAAACCCTAATGCTGACTCAAGGAAAAGTTCAGTTTACGGTTTAAAACCCTAATGCTAACTGAATGGAAAGTTCAGTTTTGGGTTAAAACCCTAATGCTGACTGAATGGAAAAAGTTCAGTTTAGGGTTTAAAACCCTAATACTGACTGAATGGAAAAGAGTTTAGTTTAAGGTTTAAAACCCTAATGCTGACTGAATGGAAAAATTCAGTTAGGGTTTAAAACCCTAATGCTGACTAAAGGAAAAGTTCAGTTTAGGGTTTAAAACCCTAATGCTGACTGAATGGAAAAGAGTTCAGTTTAGGGTTTAAAACCCTAATGTTGACTAAAGGAAAAGTTAAGTTTAGGGTTTAAAACCCTAATGCTGACTAGATGGGAAAAGTTCAGTTTAGGGTATAAAACCCTAATGCTAACTACATGGAAAAAGTTCAGTTTAGGGTTTAAAACCCTAATGCTGACTGAATGAAAAAAGTTTAGTTTAGGGTTTAAAACCCTAATGCTGACTACATGGAAAAAGTTCAGTTTAGGGTTTAAAACCCTAATGCTGACTAAAGGAAAAGTTCAGTTTAGGGTTTAAAATCCTAATACTGACAAAAGAAAAAGTTCAGTTTAGGGTTTAAAACACTAATGCTGACTGAATGGAAAGTTCAGTTTAGGGTTTAAAACCCTAATGCTGACTGAATGGAAAAAGTTCAGTTTAGGGTTTAAAACCCTAATTCTAACTACATGGAAAAAGTTCAGTTTAGGGTTTAAAACCCTAATGCTGACTGAATGAAAAAAGTTTAGTTTAGGGTTTAAAACCCTAATGCTGACTACATGGAAAAAGTTCAGTTTAGGGTTTAAAACCCTAATGCTGACAAAAGGAAAAGTTCAGTTTAGGGTTTAAAATCCTAATACTGACTGAATGGAAAAGAGTTCAGTTTAGAGTTTAAAACCCTAATACTGACTAAAGGAAAATATTAGTTTAGGGTTTAAAACCCTAATGCTGACAAAAGAAAAAGTTCAGTTTAGGGTTTAAAACACTAATGCGACTGAATGGAAAGTTCAGTTTAGAGTTTAAAACCCTAATGCTGACTGAATGGAAAAAGTTCAGTTTAGGGTTTAAAACCCTAATGCTAACTACATGGAAAAAGTTCAGTTTAGGGTTTAAAACCCTAATGCTGACTGAATGAAAAAAGTTTAGTTTAGGGTTTAAAACCCTAATGCTGACTACATGGAAAAAGTTCAGTTTAGGGTTTAAAACCCTAATGCTGACTAAAGGAAAAGTTCAGTTTAGGGTTTAAAATCCTAATACTGACTGAATGGAAAAGAGTTCAGTTTAGAGTTTAAAACCCTAATGCTGACTAAAGGAAAAGTTCAGTTTAGGGTTTAAAACCCTAATGCTGACTAGAGAAAAAGTTCAGTTTAGGGTTTAAAACCCTAATGCTGACTAAATGGAAAAGTTCAGTTTAGGGTTTAAAACCCTAATGCTGACTGAAGGAAGAGAGTTCAGTTTAGGGTTTAAAACCCTAATGCTTACAAAAGGAAGAGAGTTCAGTTTAGGGTTTAAAACCCTAATGCTGACTAAAGGAAAAGTTCAGTTTAGGGTTTAAAACCCTAATGCTGACTAAAGAAAAAGTTCAGTTTAGGGTTTAAAACACTAATGCTGACTGAATGGAAAGTTCAGTTTAGGGTTTAAAACCCTAATGCTGACTGAATGGAAAAAGTTCAGTTTAGGGTTTAAAACCCTAATGCTGACTACATGGAAAAAGTTCAGTTTAGGGTTTAAAACCCTAATGCTGACTGAATGGAAAAAGTTCAGTTTAGGGTTTAAAACCCTAATGCTGACTACATGGAAAAAGTTCAGTTTAGGGTTTAAAACCCTAATGCTGACTAAAGGAAAAGTTTTGTTTAGGGTTTAAAACCCTAATGCTAACTAAATGGAAAAGTTTAGTTTAGGTTTTAAAACCCTAATGCTGACTAAAGGGAAAAGTTCAGTTTAGGGTTTAAAACCCTAATGCTGACTCAAGGAAAGAGTTCAGTTTAGGGTTTAAAGCCCTAATGCTGACTAAATGCGAAAATTTCAGTTTAGGGTTTAAAGCCCTAATGCTGACTAAATGGGAAAAGTTCAGTTTAGGGTTTAAAACCCTAATGCTGACTAAAGGAAAAGTTCAGTTTAGGGTTTAAAACCCTAATGCTGACTAGAGAAAAAGTTCAGTTTAGGGTTTAAAACCCTAATGCTGACTAAATGGAAAAGTTCAGTTTAGGGTTTAAAACCCTAATGCTGACTGAAGGAAGAGAGTTCAGTTTAGGGTTTATAACCCTAATGCTTACAAAAGGAAAAGTTCAGTTTAGGGTTTAAAACCCTAATGCTGACTAAAGGAAAAGTTCAGTTTAGGGTTTAAAACCCTAATGCTGACTAAAGAAAAAGTTCAGTTTAGGGTTTAAAACACTAATGCTGACTGAATGGAAAGTTCAGTTTAGGGTTTAAAACCCTAATGCTGACTGAATGGAAAAAGTTCAGTTTAGGGTTTAAAACCCTAATGCTGACTACATGGAAAAAGTTCAGTTTAGGGTTTAAAACCCTAATGCTGACTAAAGGAAAAGTTCAGTTTAGGGTTTAAAACCCTAATACTGACTGAATGGAAAAGAGTTCAGTTTAGAGTTTAAAACCCTAATGCTGACTACATGGAAAAAGTTCAGTTTAGGGTTTAAAACCCTAATGCTAACTACATGGAAAAAGTTCAGTTTAGGGTTTAAAACTCTAATGCTGACTAAAGGAAAAGTTCAGTTTAGGGTTTAAAACCCTAATGCTGACTGAATGGAAAAGAGTTCAGTTTAGGGTTTAAAACCCTAATGCTGACTGAATGGAAAAAGTTCAGTTTAGGGTTTAAAACCCTAATGCTGACTGGCTGGAAAAGAGTTCAGTTTAGGGTTTAAAACCCTAATGCTGACTGAATGGAAAAATTCAGTTAGGGTTTAAAACCCTAATGCTGACTAAAGAAAAAGTTCAGTTTAGGGTTTAAAACCCTAATGCTGGCTAAAGGAAAAGTTCAGTTTAGGGTTTAAAACCCTAATGCTGACTAAATGGAAAAAGTTCAGTTTAGGGTTTAAAACCCTAATGCTGACTAAAGGAAAATAGTTCAGTTTAGGGTTTAAAACCCTAATGCTGATTGACTGGAAAGTTCAGTTTAGGGTTTAAAACCATAATGCTGACTAAAGGAAAAGTTCAGTTTACGGTTTAAAACCCTAATGCTAACTGAATGGAAAGTTCAGTTTTGGGTTAAAACCCTAATGCTGACTGAATGGAAAAAGTTCAGTTTAGGGTTTAAAACCCTAATACTGACTGAATGGAAAAAAGTTCAGTTTAAGGTTTAAAACCCTAATGCTGACTGAATGGAAAAATTCAGTTAGGGTTTAAAACCCTAATGCTGACTAAAGGAAAAGTTCAGTTTAGGGTTTAAAACCCTAATGCTGACTGAATGGAAAAGAGTTCAGTTTAGGGTTTAAAACCCTAATGTTGACTAAAGGAAAAGTTAAGTTTAGGGTTTAAAACCCTAATGCTGACTAGAGGAAAAGTTCAGTTTAGGGTTTAAAACCCTAATGCTAACTAAATGGAAAAGTTCAGTTTAGGGTTTAAAACACTAATGCTGACTGAATATGGGAAAAGTTCAGTTTAGGGTATAAAACCCTAATGCTAACTACATGGAAAAAGTTCAGTTTAGGGTTTAAAACCCTAATGCTGACTGAATGAAAAAAGTTTAGTTTAGGGTTTAAAACCCTAATGCTGACTACATGGAAAAAGTTCAGTTTAGGGTTTAAAACCCTAATGCTGACTAAAGGAAAAGTTCAGTTTAGGGTTTAAAATCCTAATACTGACAAAAGAAAAAGTTCAGTTTAGGGTTTAAAACACTAATGCTGACTGAATGGAAAGTTCAGTTTAGGGTTTAAAACCCTAATGCTGACTGAATGGAAAAAGTTCAGTTTAGGGTTTAAAACCCTAATGCTAACTACATGGAAAAAGTTCAGTTTAGGGTTTAAAACCCTAATGCTGACTAAATGAAAAAGTTCAGTTTAAGGTTTAAAACCCTAATGCTGACTACATGGAAAAAGTTCAGTTTAGGGTTTAAAACCCTAATGCTGACTAAAGGTAAAGTTCAGTTTAGGGTTTAAAATCCTAATACTGACTGAATGGAAAAGAGTTCAGTTTAGAGTTTAAAACCCTAATGCTGACTAAAGGAAAAGTTCAGTTTAGGGTTTAAAACCCTAATGCTGACTAAAGAAAAAGTTCAGTTTAGGGTTTAAAACACTAATGCTGACTGAATGGAAAGTTCAGTTTAGGGTTTAAAACCCTAATGCTGACTGAATGGAAAAAGTTCAGTTTAGGGTTTAAAACCCTAATGCTAACTACATGGAAAAAGTTCAGTTTAGGGTTTAAAACCCTAATGCTGACTAAAGGAAAAGTTCAGTTTAGGGTTTAAAACCCTAATGCTGACTACATGGAAAAAGTTCAGTTTAGGGTTTAAAACCCTAATGCTGACTAAAGGAAAAGTTCAGTTTAGGGTTTAAAATCCTAATACTGACTGAATGGAAAAGAGTTCAGTTTAGAGTTTAAAACCCTAATGCTGACTAAAGGAAAAGTTCAGTTTAGGGTTTAAAACCCTAATGCTGACTAGAGAAAAAGTTCAGTTTAGGGTTTAAAACCCTAATGCTGACTAAATGGAAAAGTTCAGTTTAGGGTTTAAAACCCTAATGCTGACTGAAGGAAGAGAGTTCAGTTTAGGGTTTAAAACCCTAATGCTTACTAAAGGAAAAGTTCAGTTTAGGGTTTAAAACCCTAATGCTGACTAAAGGAAAAGTTCAGTTTAGGGTTTAAAACCCTAATGCTGACTAAAGAAAAAGTTCAGTTTAGGGTTTATAACACTAATGCTGACGGAATGGAAAGTTCAGTTTAGGGTTTAAACCCCTAATGCTGACTGAATGGAAAAAGTTCAGTTTAGGGTTTAAAACCCTAATGCTGACTACATGGAAAAAGTTCAGTTTAGGGTTTAAAACCCTAATGCTGACTGAATGGAAAAAGTTCAGTTTAGGGTTTAAAACCCTAATGCTGACTACATGGAAAAAGTTCAGTTTAGGGTTTAAAACCCTAATGCTGACTAAAGGAAAAGTTTTGTTTAGGGTTTAAAACCCTAATGCTAACTAAATGGGAAAAGTTTAGTTTAGGTTTTAAAACCCTAATGCTGACTAAAGGGAAAAGTTCAGTTTAGGGTTTAAAACCCTAATGCTGACTAAAGGAAAGAGTTCAGTTTAGGGTTTAAAGCCCTAATGCTGACTAAATGCGAAAATTTCAGTTTAGGGTTTAAAGCCCTAATGCTGACTAAATGGGAAAAGTTCAGTTTAGGGTTTAAAACCCTAATGCTGACTAAAGGAAAAGTTCAGTTTAGGGTTTAAAACCCTAATGCTGACTAGAGAAAAAGTTCAGTTTAGGGTTTAAAACCCTAATGTTGACTAAATGGAAAAGTTCAGTTTAGGGTTTAAACCCTAATGCTGACTGAAGGAAGAGAGTTCAGTTTAGGGTTTAAAACCCTAATGCTTACAAAAGGAAAAGTTCAGTTTAGGGTTTAAAACCCTAATGCTGACTAAAGGAAAAGTTCAGTTTAGGGTTTAAAACCCTAATGCTGACTAAAGAAAAAGTTCAGTTTAGGGTTTAAAACACTAATGCTGACTGAATGGAAAGTTCAGTTTAGGGTTTAAAACCCTAATGCTGACTGAATGGAAAAAGTTCAGTTTAGGGTTTAAAACCCTAATGCTGACTACATGGAAAAAGTTCAGTTTAGGGTTTAAAACCCTAATGCTGACTGAATGGAAAAAGTTCAGTTTAGGGTTTAAAACCCTAATGCTGACTATATGGAAAAAGTTCAGTTTAGGGTTTAAAACCCTAATGCTGACTAAAGGAAAAGTTCAGTTTAGGGTTTAAAACCCTAATACTGACTGAATGGAAAAGAGTTCAGTTTAGAGTTTAAAACCCTAATGCTGACTACATGGAAAAAGTTCAGTTTAGGGTTTAAAACCCTAATGCTAACTACATGGAAAAAGTTCAGTTTAGGGTTTAAAACTCTAATGCTGACTAAAGGAAAAGTTCAGTTTAGGGTTTAAAACCCTAATGTTGACTGAATGGAAAAGAGTTCAGTTTAGGGTTTAAAACCCTAATGCTGACTGAATGGAAAAAGTTCAGTTTAGGGTTTAAAACCCTAATGTTGAGTGAATGGAAAAGAGTTCAGTTTAGGGTTTAAAACCCTAATGCTGACTGAATGGAAAAATTCAGTTAGGGTTTAAAACCCTAATGCTGACTAAAGGAAAAGTTCAGTTTAGGGTTTAAAACCCTAATGCTGACTGAATGGAAAAGAGTTCAGTTTAGGGTTTAAAACCCTAATGTTGACTAAAGGAAAAGTTAAGTTTAGGGTTTAAAACCCTAATGCTGACTAGAGGAAAAGTTCAGTTTAGGGTTTAAAACCCTAATGCTGACTAAATGGAAAAGTTCAGTTTAGGGTTTAAAACCCTAATGCTGACTGAAGGAAAAGAGTTCAGTTTAGGGTTTAAAACCCTAATGCTGACTAAATGGGAAAAGTTCAGTTTAGGGTTTAAAACCCTAATGCTGACTAAAGGAAAAGTTCAGTTTAGGGTTTAAAACCCTAATGCTGACTAAAGAAAAAGTTCAGTTTAGGGTTTAAAACACTAATGCTGACTGAATGGAAAGTTCAGTTTAGGGTTTAAAACCCTAATGCTGACTGAATGGAAAAAGTTCAGTTTAGGGTTTAAAACCCTAATGCTGACTACATGGAAAAAGTACAGTTTAGGGTTTAAAACCCTAATGCTGACTAAAGGAAAAGTTCAGTTTAGGGTTTAAAACCCTAATGCTAACTAAATGGGAAAGGTTTAGTTTAGGTTTTAAAACCCTAATGCTGACTAAAGGGAAAAGTTCAGTTTAGGGTTTAAAACCCTAATGCTGACTGAAGGAAAGAGTTCAGTTTAGGGTTTAAAGCCCTAATGCTGACTAAATGCGAAAATTTCAGTTTAGGGTTTAAAGCCCTAATGCTGACTAAATGGGAAAAGTTCAGTTTAGGGTTTAAAACCCTAATGCTGACTAAAGGAAAAGTTCAGTTTAGGGTTTAAAACCCTAATGCTGACTAGAGAAAAAGTTCAGTTTAGGGTTTAAAACCCTAATGCTGACTAAATGGAAAAGTTCAGTTTAGGGTTTAAAACCCTAATGCTGACTGAAGGAAGAGAGTTCAGTTTAGGGTTTAAAACCCTAATGCTTACAAAAGGAAAAGTTCAGTTTAGGGTTAAAAACTCTAATGCTGACTAAAGGAAAAGTTCAGTTTAGAGTTTAAAACTCTATTGCTGACTAAAGATAAAGTTCAGTTTAGGGTTTATAACACTAATGCTGACTGAATGGAAAGTTCAGTTTAGGGTTTAAAACCCTAATGCTGACTGAATGGAAAAAGTTCAGTTTAGGGTTTAAAACCCTAATGCTGACTACATGGAAAAAGTTCAGTTTAGGGTTTAAAACCCTAATGCTGACTAAAGGAAAAGTTCAGTTTAGGGTTTAAAACCCTAATACTGACTGAATGGAAAAGAGTTCAGTTTAGAGTTTAAAACCCTAATGCTGACTACATGGAAAAAGTTCAGTTTAGGGTTTAACACCCTAATGCTGACTAAAGGAAAAGTTCAGTTTAGGGTTTAAAACCCTAATGCTAACTAAATGGGAAAAGTTTAGTTTAGGTTTTAAAACCCTAATGCTGACTAAAGGGAAAAGTTCAGTTTAGGGTTTAAAACCCTAATGCTGACTAAAGGAAAGAGTTCAGTTTAGGGTTTAAAGCCCTAATGCTGACTAAATGCGAAAATTTCAGTTTAGGGTTTAAAGCCCTAATGCTGACTAAATGGGAAAAGTTCAGTTTAGTGTTTAAAACCCTAATGCTAACTAAAGGAAAAGTTCAGTTTAGGGTTTAAAACCCTAATGCTGACTACATGGAAAAAGTTCAGTTTAGGGTTTAAAACCCTAATGCTGACTGAATGGAAAAAGTTCAGTTTAGGGTTTAAAACCCTAATGCTGACAACATGGAAAAAGTTCAGTTTAGGGTTTAAAACTCTAATGCTGACTAAAGGAAAAGTTCAGTTTAGGGTTTAAAACCCTAATGTTGACTGAATGGAAAAGAGTTCAGTTTAGGGTTTAAAACCCTAATGCTGACTGAATGGAAAAAGTTCAGTTTAGGGTTTAAAACCCTAATGTTGACTGAATGGAAAAGAGTTCAGTTTAGGGTTTAAAACCCTAATGCTGACTGAATGGAAAAATTCAGTTAGGGTTTAAAACCCTAATGCTGACTAAAGGAAAAGTTCAGTTTAGGGTTTAAAACCCTAATGCTGACTGAATGGAAAAGAGTTCAGTTTAGGGTTTAAAACCCTAATGTTGACTAAAGGAAAAGTTAAGTTTAGGGTTTAAAACCCTAATGCTGACTAGAGGAAAAGTTCAGTTTAGGGTTTAAAACCCTAATGCTGACTAAATGGAAAAGTTCAGTTTAGGGTTTAAAACCCTAATGCTGACTGAAGGAAAAGAGTTCAGTTTAGGGTTTAAAACCCTAATGCTGACTAAATGGGAAAAGTTCAGTTTAGGGTTTAAAACCCTAATGCTGACTAAAGGAAAAGTTCAGTTTAGGGTTTAAAACCCTAATGCTGACTAAAGAAAAAGTTCAGTTTAGGGTTTAAAACACTAATGCTGACTGAATGGAAAGTTCAGTTTAGGGTTTAAAACCCTAATGCTGACTGAATGGAAAAAGTTCAGTTTAGGGTTTAAAACCCTAATGCTGACTACATGGAAAAAGTACAGTTTAGGGTTTAAAACCCTAATGCTGACTAAAGGAAAAGTTCAGTTTAGGGTTTAAAACCCTAATGCTAACTAAATGGGAAAGGTTTAGTTTAGGTTTTAAAACCCTAATGCTGACTAAAGGGAAAAGTTCAGTTTAGGGTTTAAAACCCTAATGCTGACTGAAGGAAAGAGTTCAGTTTAGGGTTTAAAGCCCTAATGCTGACTAAATGCGAAAATTTCAGTTTAGGGTTTAAAGCCCTAATGCTGACTAAATGGGAAAAGTTCAGTTTAGGGTTTAAAACCCTAATGCTGACTAAAGGAAAAGTTCAGTTTAGGGTTTAAAACCCTAATGCTGACTAGAGAAAAAGTTCAGTTTAGGGTTTAAAACCCTAATGCTGACTAAATGGAAAAGTTCAGTTTAGGGTTTAAAACCCTAATGCTGACTGAAGGAAGAGAGTTCAGTTTAGGGTTTAAAACCCTAATGCTTACAAAAGGAAAAGTTCAGTTTAGGGTTAAAAACTCTAATGCTGACTAAAGGAAAAGTTCAGTTTAGAGTTTAAAACTCTATTGCTGACTAAAGATAAAGTTCAGTTTAGGGTTTATAACACTAATGCTGACTGAATGGAAAGTTCAGTTTAGGGTTTAAAACCCTAATGCTGACTGAATGGAAAAAGTTCAGTTTAGGGTTTAAAACCCTAATGCTGACTACATGGAAAAAGTTCAGTTTAGGGTTTAAAACCCTAATGCTGACTAAAGGAAAAGTTCAGTTTAGGGTTTAAAACCCTAATACTGACTGAATGGAAAAGAGTTCAGTTTAGAGTTTAAAACCCTAATGCTGACTACATGGAAAAAGTTCAGTTTAGGGTTTAAAACCCTAATGCTGACTAAAGGAAAAGTTCAGTTTAGGGTTTAAAACCCTAATGCTAACTAAATGGGAAAAGTTTAGTTTAGGTTTTAAAACCCTAATGCTGACTAAAGGGAAAAGTTCAGTTTTAGGGTTTAAAACCCTAATGCTGACTAAAGGAAAGAGTTCAGTTTAGGGTTTAAAGCCCTAATGCTGACTAAATGCGAAAATTTCAGTTTAGGGTTTAAAGCCCTAATGCTGACTAAATGGGAAAAGTTCAGTTTAGTGTTTAAAACCCTAATGCTAACTAAAGGAAAAGTTCAGTTTAGGGTTTAAAACCCTAATGCTGACTACATGGAAAAAGTTCAGTTTAGGGTTTAAAACCCTAATGCTGACTGAATGGAAAAAGTTCAGTTTAGGGTTTAAAACCCTAATGCTGACTACATGGAAAAAGTTCAGTTTAGGGTTTAAAACTCTAATGCTGACTAAAGGAAAAGTTCAGTTTAGGGTTTAAAACCCTAATGTTGACTGAATGGAAAAGAGTTCAGTTTAGGGTTTAAAACCCTAATGCTGACTGAATGGAAAAAGTTCAGTTTAGGGTTTAAAACCCTAATGTTGACTGAATGGAAAAGAGTTCAGTTTAGGGTTTAAAACCCTAATGCTGACTGAATGGAAAAATTCAGTTAGGGTTTAAAACCCTAATGCTGACTAAAGGAAAAGTTCAGTTTAGGGTTTAAAACCCTAATGCTGACTGAATGGAAAAGAGTTCAGTTTAGGGTTTAAAACCCTAATGTTGACTAAAGGAAAAGTTAAGTTTAGGGTTTAAAACCCTAATGCTGACTAGAGGAAAAGTTCAGTTTAGGGTTTAAAACCCTAATGCTGACTAAATGGAAAAGTTCAGTTTAGGGTTTAAAACCCTAATGCTGACTGAAGGAAAAGAGTTCAGTTTAGGGTTTAAAACCCTAATGCTGACTAAATGGGAAAAGTTCAGTTTAGGGTTTAAAACCCTAATGCTGACTAAAGGAAAAGTTCAGTTTAGGGTTTAAAACCCTAATGCTGACTAAAGAAAAAGTTCAGTTTAGGGTTTAAAACACTAATGCTGACTGAATGGAAAGTTCAGTTTAGGGTTTAAAACCCTAATGCTGACTGAATGGAAAAAGTTCAGTTTAGGGTTTAAAACCCTAATGCTGACTACATGGAAAAAGTACAGTTTAGGGTTTAAAACCCTAATGCTGACTAAAGGAAAAGTTCAGTTTAGGGTTTAAAACCCTAATGCTAACTAAATGGGAAAGGTTTAGTTTAGGTTTTAAAACCCTAATGCTGACTAAAGGGAAAAGTTCAGTTTAGGGTTTAAAACCCTAATGCTGACTGAAGGAAAGAGTTCAGTTTAGGGTTTAAAGCCCTAATGCTGACTAAATGCGAAAATTTCAGTTTAGGGTTTAAAGCCCTAATGCTGACTAAATGGGAAAAGTTCAGTTTAGGGTTTAAAACCCTAATGCTGACTAAATGCGAAAATTTCAGTTTAGGGTTTAAAGCCCTAATGCTGACTAAATGGGAAAAGTTCAGTTTAGTGTTTAAAACCCTAATGCTAACTAAAGGAAAAGTTCAGTTTAGGGTTTAAAACCCTAATGCTGACTGAAGGAAGAGAGTTCAGTTTTGGGTTTAAAACCCTAATGCTTACAAAAGGAAAAGTTCAGTTTAGGGTTTAAAACTCTAATGCTGACTAAAGATAAAGTTCAGTTTAGGGTTTAAAACACTAATGCTGACTAAATGGAAAAGTTCAGTTTAGGGTTTAAAACCCTAATGCTGACTGAAGGAAGAGAGTTCAGTTTTGGGTTTAAAACCCTAATGCTTACAAAAGGAAAAGTTCAGTTTAGGGTTTAAAACTCTAATGCTGACTAAAGATAAAGTTCAGTTTAGGGTTTAAAACACTAATGCTGACTGAATGGAAAGTTCAGTTTAGGGTTTAAAACCCTAATGCTGACTGAATGGAAAAAGTTCAGTTTAGGGTTTAAAACCCTAATGCTGACTAAAGGAAAAGTTCAGTTTAGGGTTTAAAACCCTAATGCTGACTAAAGAAAAAGTTCAGTTTAGGGTTTAAAACACTAATGCTGACTGAATGGAAAGTTCAGTTTAGGGTTTAAAACCCTAATGCTGACTGAATGGAAAAAGTTCAGTTTAGGGTTTAAAACCCTAATGCTGACTACATGGAAAAAGTTCAGTTTAGGGTTTAAAACCCTAATGCTGACTGAATGGAAAAAGTTCAGTTTAGGGTTTAAAACCCTAATGCTGACTACATGGAAAAAGTTCAGTTTAGGGTTTAAAACCCTAATGCTGACTAAAGGAAAAGTTCAGTTTAGGGTTTAAAACCCTAATACTGACTGAATGGAAAAGAGTTCAGTTTAGAGTTTAAAACCCTAATGCTGACTACATGGAAAAAGTTCAGTTTAGGGTTTAAAACCCTAATGCTGACTAAAGGAAAAGTTCAGTTTAGGGTTTAAAACCCTAATGCTAACTAAATGGGAAAAGTTTAGTTTAGGTTTTAAAACCCTAATGCTGACTAAAGGGAAAAGTTCAGTTTAGGGTTTAAAACCCTAATGCTGACTAAAGGAAAGAGTTCAGTTTAGGGTTTAAAGCCCTAATGCTGACTAAATGCGAAAATTTCAGTTTAGGGTTTAAAGCCCTAATGCTGACTAAATGGGAAAAGTTCAGTTTAGTGTTTAAAACCCTAATGCTAACTAAAGGAAAAGTTCAGTTTAGGGTTTAAAACCCTAATGTTGACTACATGGAAAAAGTTCAGTTTAGGGTTTAAAACCCTAATGCTGACTGAATGGAAAAAGTTCAGTTTAGGGTTTAAAACCCTAATGCTGACTACATGGAAAAAGTTCAGTTTAGGGTTTAAAACCCTAATGCTGACTAAAGGAAAAGTTCAGTTTAGGGTTTAAAACCCTAATACTGACTGAATGGAAAAGAGTTCAGTTTAGAGTTTAAAACCCTAATGCTGACTACATGGAAAAAGTTCAGTTTAGGGTTTAAAACCCTAATGCTAACTACATGGAAAAAGTTCAGTTTAGGGTTTAAAACTCTAATGCTGACTAAAGGAAAAGTTCAGTTTAGGGTTTAAAACCCTAATGCTGACTGAATGGAAAAGAGTTCAGTTTAGGGTTTAAAACCCTAATGCTGACTGAATGGAAAAAGTTCAGTTTAGGGTTTAAAACCCTAATGCTGACTGAATGGAAAAGAGTTCAGTTTAGGGTTTAAAACCCTAATGCTGACTGAATGGAAAATTCAGTTAGGGTTTAAAACCCTAATGCTGACTAAAGGAAAAGTTCAGTTTAGGGTTTAAAACCCAAATGCTGACTGAAGGAAAGAGTTCAGTTTAGGGTTTAAAGCCCTAATGCTGACTAAATGTGAAAATTTCAGTTTAGGGTTTAAAGCCCTAATGCTGACTAAATGGGAAAAGTTCAGTTTAGGGTTTAAAACCCTAATGCTGACTAAAGGAAAAGTTCAGTTTAGGGTTTAAAACCCTAATGCTGACTAGAGAAAAAGTTCAGTTTAGGGTTTAAAACCCTAATGCTGACTAAATGGAAAAGTTCAGTTTAGGGTTTAAAACCCTAATGCTGACTGAAGGAAGAGAGTTCAGTTTAGGGTTTAAAACCCTAATGCTTACAAAAGGAAAAGTTCAGTTTAGGGTTAAAAACTCTAATGCTGACTAAAGGAAAAGTTCAGTTTAGGGTTTAAAACCCTAATGCTGACTAAAGAAAAAGTTCAGTTTAGGGTTTAAAACACTAATGCTGACTGAATGGAAAGTTCAGTTTAGGGTTTAAAACCCTAATGCTGACTGAATGGAAAAAGTTCAGTTTAGGGTTTAAAACCCTAATGCTGACTACATGGAAAAAGTTCAGTTTAGGGTTTAAAACCCTAATGCTGACTAAAGGAAAAGTTCAGTTTAGGGTTTAAAACCCTAATACTGACTGAATGGAAAAGAGTTCAGTTTAGAGTTTAAAACCCTAATGCTGACTACATGGAAAAAGTTCAGTTTAGGGTTTAAAACCCTAATGCTGACTAAAGGAAAAGTTCAGTTTAGGGTTTAAAACCCTAATGCTAATTAAATGGGAAAAGTTTAGTTTAGGTTTTAAAACCCTAATGCTGACTAAAGGGAAAAGTTCAGTTTAGGGTTTAAAACCCTAATGCTGACTAAAGGAAAGAGTTCAGTTTAGGGTTTAAAGCCCTAATGCTGACTAAATGCGAAAATTTCAGTTTAGGGTTTAAAGCACTAATGCTGACTAAATGGGAAAAGTTCAGTTTAGTGTTTAAAACCCTAATGCTAACTAAAGGAAAAGTTCAGTTTAGGGTTTAAAACCCTAATGCTGACTACATGGAAAAAGTTCAGTTTAGGGTTTAAAACCCTAATGCTGACTGAATGGAAAAAGTTCAGTTTAGGGTTTAAAACCCTAATGCTGACTACATGGAAAAAGTTCAGTTTAGGGTTTAAAACCCTAATGCTGACTAAAGGAAAAGTTCAGTTTAGGGTTTAAAACCCTAATACTGACTGAATGGAAAAGAGTTCAGTTTAGAGTTTAAAACCCTAATGCTGACTACATGGAAAAAGTTCAGTTTAGGGTTTAAAACCCTAATGCTAACTACATGGAAAAAGTTCAGTTTAGGGTTTAAAACTCTAATGCTGACTAAAGGAAAAGTTCAGTTTAGGGTTTAAAACCCTAATGCTGACTGAATGGAAAAGAGTTCAGTTTAGGGTTTAAAACCCTAATGCTGACTGAATGGAAAAAGTTCAGTTTAGGGTTTAAAACCCTAATGTTGACTGAATGGAAAAGAGTTCAGTTTAGGGTTTAAAACCCTAATGCTGACTGAATGGAAAAATTCAGTTAGGGTTTAAAACCCTAATGCTGACTAAAGGAAAAGTTCAGTTTAGGGTTTAAAACCCTAATGCTGACTGAATGGAAAAGAGTTCAGTTTAGGGTTTAAAACCCTAATGTTGACTAAAGGAAAAGTTAAGTTTAGGGTTTAAAACCCTAATGCTGACTAGAGGAAAAGTTCAGTTTAGGGTTTAAAACCCTAATGCTGACTAAATGGAAAAGTTCAGTTTAGGGTTTAAAACCCTAATGCTGACTGAAGGAAAAGAGTTCAGTTTAGGGTTTAAAACCCTAATGCTGACTAAATGGGAAAAGTTCAGTTTAGGGTTTAAAACCCTAATGCTGACTAAAGGAAAAGTTCAGTTTAGGGTTTAAAACCCTAATGCTGACTAAAGAAAAAGTTCAGTTTAGGGTTTAAAACACTAATGCTGACTGAATGGAAAGTTCAGTTTAGGGTTTAAAACCCTAATGCTGACTGAATGGAAAAAGTTCAGTTTAGGGTTTAAAACCCTAATGCTGACTACATGGAAAAAGTACAGTTTAGGGTTTAAAACCCTAATGCTGACTAAAGGAAAAGTTCAGTTTAGGGTTTAAAACCCTAATGCTAACTAAATGGGAAAAGTTTAGTTTAGGTTTTAAAACCCTAATGCTGACTAAAGGGAAAAGTTCAGTTTAGGGTTTAAAACCCTAATGCTGACTGAAGGAAAGAGTTCAGTTTAGGGTTTAAAGCCCTAATGCTGACTAAATGCGAAAATTTCAGTTTAGGGTTTAAAGCCCTAATGCTGACTAAATGGGAAAAGTTCAGTTTAGGGTTTAAAACCCTAATGCTGACTAAAGGAAAAGTTCAGTTTAGGGTTTAAAACCCTAATGCTGACTAGAGAAAAAGTTCAGTTTAGGGTTTAAAACCCTAATGCTGACTAAATGGAAAAGTTCAGTTTAGGGTTTAAAACCCTAATGCTGACTGAAGGAAGAGAGTTCAGTTTAGGGTTTAAAACCCTAATGCTTACAAAAGGAAAAGTTCAGTTTAGGGTTTAAAACTCTAATGCTGACTAAAGGAAAAGTTCAGTTTAGGGTTTAAAACTCTAATGCTGACTAAAGATAAAGTTCAGTTTAGGGTTTAAAACACTAATGCTGACTGAATGGAAAGTTCAGTTTAGGGTTTAAAACCCTAATGCTGACTGAATGGAAAAAGTTCAGTTTAGGGTTTAAAACCCTAATGCTGACTACATGGAAAAAGTTCAGTTTAGGGTTTAAAACCCTAATGCTGACTGAATGGAAAAAGTTCAGTTTAGGGTTTAAAACCCTAATGCTGACTACATGGAAAAAGTTCAGTTTAGGGTTTAAAACCCTAATGCTGACTAAAGGAAAAGTTCAGTTTAGGGTTTAAAACCCTAATACTGACTGAATGGAAAAGAGTTCAGTTTAGAGTTTAAAACCCTAATGCTGACTACATGGAAAAAGTTCAGTTTAGGGTTTAAAACCCTAATGCTGACTAAAGGAAAAGTTCAGTTTAGAGTTTAAAACCCTAATGCTAACTAAATGGGAAAAGTTTAGTTTAGGTTTTAAAACCCTAATGCTGACTAAAGGGAAAAGTTCAGTTTAGGGTTTAAAACCCTAATGCTGACTAAAGGAAAGAGTTCAGTTTAGGGTTTAAAGCCCTAATGCTGACTAAATGCGAAAATTTCAGTTTAGGGTTTAAAGCCCTAATGCTGACTAAATGGGAAAAGTTCAGTTTAGTGTTTAAAACCCTAATGCTAACTAAAGGAAAAGTTCAGTTTAGGGTTTAAAACCCTAATGTTGACTACATGGAAAAAGTTCAGTTTAGGGTTTAAAACCCTAATGCTGACTACATGGAAAAAGTTCAGTTTAGGGTTTAAAACCCTAATGCTGACTACATGGAAAAAGTTCAGTTTAGGGTTTAAAACCCTAATGCTGACTAAAGGAAAAGTTCAGTTTAGGGTTTAAAACCCTAATACTGACTGAATGGAAAAGAGTTCAGTTTAGAGTTTAAAACCCTAATGCTGACTACATGGAAAAAGTTCAGTTTAGGGTTTAAAACCCTAATGCTAACTACATGGAAAAAGTTCAGTTTAGGGTTTAAAACTCTAATGCTGACTAAAGGAAAAGTTCAGTTTAGGGTTTAAAACCCTAATGCTGACTGAATGGAAAAGAGTTCAGTTTAGGGTTTAAAACCCTAATGCTGACTAAATGGAAAAAGTTCAGTTTAGGGTTTAAAACCCTAATGTTGACTGAATGGAAAAGAGTTCAGTTTAGGGTTTAAAACCCTAATGCTGACTGAATGGAAAAATTCAGTTAGGGTTTAAAACCCTAATGCTGACTAAAGGAAAAGTTCAGTTTAGGGTTTAAAACCCTAATGCTGACTGAATGGAAAAGAGTTCAGTTTAGGGTTTAAAACCCTAATGTTGACTAAAGGAAAAGTTAAGTTTAGGGTTTAAAACCCTAATGCTGACTAGAGGAAAAGTTCAGTTTAGGGTTTAAAACCCTAATGCTGACTAAATGGAAAAGTTCAGTTTAGGGTTTAAAACCCTAATGCTGACTGAAGGAAAAGAGTTCAGTTTAGGGTTTAAAACCCTAATGCTGACTAAATGGGAAAAGTTCAGTTTAGGGTTTAAAACCCTAATGCTGACTAAAGGAAAAGTTCAGTTTAGGGTTTAAAACCCTAATGCTGACTAAAGAAAAAGTTCAGTTTAGGGTTTAAAACACTAATGCTGACTGAATGGAAAGTTCAGTTTAGGGTTTAAAACCCTAATGCTGACTGAATGGAAAAAGTTCAGTTTAGGGTTTAAAACCCTAATGCTGACTACATGGAAAAAGTACAGTTTAGGGTTTAAAACCCTAATGCTGACTAAAGGAAAAGTTCAGTTTAGGGTTTAAAACCCTAATGCTAACTAAATGGGAAAAGTTTAGTTTAGGTTTTAAAACCCTAATGCTGACTAAAGGGAAAAGTTCAGTTTAGGGTTTAAAACCCTAATGCTGACTGAAGGAAAGAGTTCAGTTTAGGGTTTAAAGCCCTAATGCTGACTAAATGCGAAAATTTCAGTTTAGGGTTTAAAGCCCTAATGCTGACTAAATGGGAAAAGTTCAGTTTAGGGTTTAAAACCCTAATGCTGACTAAAGGAAAAGTTCAGTTTAGGGTTTAAAACCCTAATGCTGACTAGAGAAAAAGTTCAGTTTAGGGTTTAAAACCCTAATGCTGACTAAATGGAAAAGTTCAGTTTAGGGTTTAAAACCCTAATGCTGACTGAAGGAAGAGAGTTCAGTTTAGGGTTTAAAACTCTAATGCTGACTAAAGGAAAAGTTCAGTTTAGGGTTTAAAACCCTAATGCTGACTAAAGATGAAGTTCAGTTTAGGGTTTAAAACACTAATGCTGACTGAATGGAAAGTTCAATTTAGGGTTTAAAACCCTAATGCTGACTACATGGAAAAAGTTCAGTTTAGGGTTTAAAACCCTAATGCTGACTGAATGGAAAAAGTTCAGTTTAGGGTTTAAAACCCTAATGCTGACTACATGGAAAAAGTTCAGTTTAGGGTTTAAAACCCTAATGCTGACTAAAGGAAAAGTTCAGTTTAGGGTTTAAAACCCTAATACTGACTGAATGGAAAAGAGTTCAGTTTATGGTTTAAAACCCTAATGCTGACTACATGGAAAAAGTTCAGTTTAGGGTTTAAAACCCTAATGCTGACTAAAGGAAAAGTTCAGTTTAGGGTTTAAAACCCTAATGCTAACTAAATGGGAAAAGTTTAGTTTAGGTTTTAAAACCCTAATGCTGACTAAAGGGAAAAGTTCAGTTTATTGTTTAAAACCCTAATGCTGACTAAAGGAAAGAGTTCAGTTTAGGGTTTAAAGCCCTAATGCTGACTAAATGCGAAAATTTCAGTTTAGGGTTTAAAGCCCTAATGCTGACTAAATGGGAAAAGTTCAGTTTAGTGTTTAAAACCCTAATGCTAACTAAAGGAAAAGTTCAGTTTAGGGTTTAAAACCCTAATGTTGACTACATGGAAAAAGTTCAGTTTAGGGTTTAAAACCCTAATGCTGACTACATGGAAAAAGTTCAGTTTAGGGTTTAAAACCCTAATGCTGACTACATGGAAAAAGTTCAGTTTAGGGTTTAAAACCCTAATGCTGACTAAAGGAAAAGTTCAGTTTAGGGTTTAAAACCCTAATACTGACTGAATGGAAAAGAGTTCAGTTTAGAGTTTAAAACCCTAATGCTGACTACATGGAAAAAGTTCAGTTTAGGGTTTAAAACCCTAATGCTAACTACATGGAAAAAGTTCAGTTTAGGGTTTAAAACTCTAATGCTGACTAAAGGAAAAGTTCAGTTTAGGGTTTAAAACCCTAATGCTGACTGAATGGAAAAGAGTTCAGTTTAGGGTTTAAAACCCTAATGCTGACTAAATGGAAAAAGTTCAGTTTAGGGTTTAAAACCCTAATGTTGACTGAATGGAAAAGAGTTCAGTTTAGGGTTTAAAACCCTAATGCTGACTGAATGGAAAAATTCAGTTAGGGTTTAAAACCCTAATGCTGACTAAAGGAAAAGTTCAGTTTAGGGTTTAAAACCCTAATGCTGACTGAATGGAAAAGAGTTCAGTTTAGGGTTTAAAACCCTAATGTTGACTAAAGGAAAAGTTAAGTTTAGGGTTTAAAACCCTAATGCTGACTAGAGGAAAAGTTCAGTTTAGGGTTTAAAACCCTAATGCTGACTAAATGGAAAAGTTCAGTTTAGGGTTTAAAACCCTAATGCTGACTGAAGGAAAAGAGTTCAGTTTAGGGTTTAAAACCCTAATGCTGACTAAATGGGAAAAGTTCAGTTTAGGGTTTAAAACCCTAATGCTGACTAAAGGAAAAGTTCAGTTTAGGGTTTAAAACCCTAATGCTGACTAAAGAAAAAGTTCAGTTTAGGGTTTAAAACACTAATGCTGACTGAATGGAAAGTTCAGTTTAGGGTTTAAAACCCTAATGCTGACTGAATGGAAAAAGTTCAGTTTAGGGTTTAAAACCCTAATGCTGACTACATGGAAAAAGTACAGTTTAGGGTTTAAAACCCTAATGCTGACTAAAGGAAAAGTTCAGTTTAGGGTTTAAAACCCTAATGCTAACTAAATGGGAAAAGTTTAGTTTAGGTTTTAAAACCCTAATGCTGACTAAAGGGAAAAGTTCAGTTTAGGGTTTAAAACCCTAATGCTGACTGAAGGAAAGAGTTCAGTTTAGGGTTTAAAGCCCTAATGCTGACTAAATGCGAAAATTTCAGTTTAGGGTTTAAAGCCCTAATGCTGACTAAATGGGAAAAGTTCAGTTTAGGGTTTAAAACCCTAATGCTGACTAAAGGAAAAGTTCAGTTTAGGGTTTAAAACCCTAATGCTGACTAGAGAAAAAGTTCAGTTTAGGGTTTAAAACCCTAATGCTGACTAAATGGAAAAGTTCAGTTTAGGGTTTAAAACCCTAATGCTGACTGAAGGAAGAGAGTTCAGTTTAGGGTTTAAAACCCTAATGCTTACAAAAGGAAAAGTTCAGTTTAGGGTTTAAAACCCTAATGCTGACTAAAGATGAAGTTCAGTTTAGGGTTTAAAACACTAATGCTGACTGAATGGAAAGTTCAGTTTAGGGTTTAAAACCCTAATGCTGACTACATGGAAAAAGTTCAGTTTAGGGTTTAAAACCCTAATGCTGACTGAATGGAAAAAGTTCAGTTTAGGGTTTAAAACCCTAATGCTGACTACATGGAAAAAGTTCAGTTTAGGGTTTAAAACCCTAATGCTGACTAAAGGAAAAGTTCAGTTTAGGGTTTAAAACCCTAATACTGACTGAATGGAAAAGAGTTCAGTTTATGGTTTAAAACCCTAATGCTGACTACATGGAAAAAGTTCAGTTTAGGGTTTAAAACCCTAATGCTGACTAAAGGAAAAGTTCAGTTTAGGGTTTAAAACCCTAATGCTAACTAAATGGGAAAAGTTTAGTTTAGGTTTTAAAACCCTAATGCTGACTAAAGGGAAAAGTTCAGTTTATTGTTTAAAACCCTAATGCTGACTAAAGGAAAGAGTTCAGTTTAGGGTTTAAAGCCCTAATGCTGACTAAATGCGAAAATTTCAGTTTAGGGTTTAAAGCCCTAATGCTGACTAAATGGGAAAAGTTCAGTTTAGTGTTTAAAACCCTAATGCTGACTAAAGGAAAAGTTCAGTTTAGGGTTTAAAACCCTAATGCTGACTAGAGAAAAAGTTCAGTTTAGGGTTTAAAACCCTAATGCTGACTAAATGGAAAAGTTCAGTTTAGGGTTTAAAACCCTAATGCTGACTGAAGGAAGAGAGTTCAGTTTAGGGTTTAAAACCCTAATGCTTACAAAAGGAAAAGTTCAGTTTAGGGTTTAAAACCCTAATGCTGACTAAAGGAAAAGTTCAATTTAGGGTTTAAAACCCTAATGCTGACTAAAGAAAAAGTTCAGTTTAGGGTTTAAAACACTAATGCTGACTGAATGGAAAGTTCAGTTTAGGGTTTAAAACCCTAATGCTGACTGAATGGAAAAAGTTCAGTTTAGGGTTTAAAACCCTAATGCTGACTACATGGAAAAAGTTCAGTTTAGGGTTTAAAACCCTAATGCTGACTGAATGGAAAAAGTTCAGTTTAGGGTTTAAAACCCTAATGCTGACTACATGGAAAAAGTTCAGTTTAGGGTTTAAAACCCTAATGCTGACTAAAGGAAAAGTTCAGTTTAGGGTTTAAAACCCTAATACTGACTGAATGGAAAAGAGTTCAGTTTAGAGTTTAAAACCCTAATGCTGACTACATGGAAAAAGTTCAGTTTAGGGTTTAAAACCCTAATGCTAACTACATGGAAAAAGTTCAGTTTAGGGTTTAAAACTCTAATGCTGACTAAAGGAAAAGTTCAGTTTAGGGTTTAAAACCCTAATGTTGACTGAATGGAAAAGAGTTCAGTTTAGGGTTTAAAACCCTAATGCTGACTGAATGGAAAAAGTTCAGTTTAGGGTTTAAAACCCTAATGTTGACTGAATGGAAAAGAGTTCAGTTTAGGGTTTAAAACCCTAATGTTGACTAAAGGAAAAGTTAAGTTTAGGGTTTAAAACCCTAATGCTGACTAAAGGAAAAGTTCAGTTTAGGGTTTAAAACCCTAATGTTGACTGAATGGAAAAGAGTTCAGTTTAGGGTTTAAAACCCTAATGTTGACTAAAGGAAAAGTTAAGTTTAGGGTTTAAAACCCTAATGCTGACTAGAGGAAAAGTTCAGTTTAGGGTTTAAAACCCTAATGCTGACTAAATGGAAAAGTTCAGTTTAGGGTTTAAAACACTAATGCTGACTATATGGGAAAAGTTCAGTTTAGGGTATAAAACCCTAATGCTGACTAAAGGGAAATGTTCTGTTTAGGATTTTAAAACCCTAATGCTGACTAAAGGAAAAGTTCAGTTTAGGGTTTAAAACCCTAATGCTGACTAAAGAAAAAGTTCAGTTTAGGGTTTAAAACCCTAATGCTGACTGAATGGAAAAAGTTCAGTTTAGGGTTTAAAACCCTAATGCTGACTGAATGGAAAAAGTTCAGTTTAGGGTTTACAACCCTAATGCTGACTACATGGAAAAAGTTCAGTTTAGGGTTTAAAACCCTAATGCTGACTGAATGAAAAAAGTTCAGTTTAGGGTTTAAAACCCTAATGCTGACTACATGGAAAAAGTTCAGTTTAGGGTTTAAAACCCTAATGCTGACTAAAGGAAAAGTTCAGTTTAGGGTTTAAAACCCTAATACTGACTGAATGGAAAAGAGTTCAGTTTAGAGTTTAAAACCCTAATGCTGACTAAAGGAAAAGTTCAGTTTAGGGTTTAAAACCCTAATGCTGACTAGAGAAAAAGTTCAGTTTAGGGTTTAAAACCCTAATGCTGACTAAATGGAAAAGTTCAGTTTAGGGTTTAAAACCCTAATGCTGACTGAAGGAAGAGAGTTCAGTTTAGGGTTTAAAACCCTAATGCTTACAAAAGGAAAAGTTCAGTTTAGGGTTTAAAACCCTAGTGCTGACTAAAGGAAAAGTTCAGTTTAGGGTTTAAAACCCTAATGCTGACTAAAGAAAAAGTTCAGTTTAGGGTTTAAAACACTAATGCTGACTGAATGGAAAGTTCAGTTTAGGGTTTAAAACCCTAATGCTGACTGAATGGAAAAAGTTCAGTTTAGGGTTTAAAACCCTAATGCTGACTACATGGAAAAAGTTCAGTTTAGGGTTTAAAACCCTAATGCTGACTGAATGGAAAAAGTTCAGTTTAGGGTTTAAAACCCTAATGCTGACTACATGGAAAAAGTTCAGTTTAGGGTTTAAAACCCTAATGCTGACTAAAGGAAAAGTTCAGTTTAGGGTTTAAAACCCTAATACTGACTGAATGGAAAAGAGTTCAGTTTAGAGTTTAAAACCCTAATGCTGACTACATGGAAAAAGTTCAGTTTAGGGTTTAAAACCCTAATGCTAACTACATGGAAAAAGTTTAGTTTAGGGTTTAAAACTCTAATGCTGACTAAAGGAAAAGTTCAGTTTAGGGTTTAAAACCCTAATGTTGACTGAATGGAAAAGAGTTCAGTTTAGGGTTTAAAACCCTAATGCTGACTGAATGGAAAAAGTTCAGTTTAGGGTTTAAAACCCTAATGTTGACTGAATGGAAAAGAGTTCAGTTTAGGGTTTAAAACCCTAATGCTGACTGAATGGAAAAATTCAGTTAGGGTTTAAAACCCTAATGCTGACTAAAGGAAAAGTTCAGTTTAGGGTTTAAAACCCTAATGCTGACTGAATGGAAAAGAGTTCAGTTTAGGGTTTAAAACCCTAATGTTGACTAAAGGAAAAGTTAAGTTTAGGGTTTAAAACCCTAATGCTGACTAGAGGAAAAGTTCAGTTTAGGGTTTAAAACCCTAATGCTGACTAAATGGAAAAGTTCAGTTTAGGGTTTAAAACACTAATGCTGACTATATGGGAAAAGTTCAGTTTAGGGTATAAAACCCTAATGCTGACTAAAGGGAAATGTTCTGTTTAGGATTTTAAAACCCTAATGCTGACTAAAGGAAAAGTTCAGTTTAGGGTTTAAAACCCTAATGCTGACTAAAGAAAAAGTTCAGTTTAGGGTTTAAAACACTAATGCTGACTGAATGGAAAGTTCAGTTTAGGGTTTAAAACCCTAATGCTGACTGAATGGAAAAAGTTCAGTTTAGGGTTTAAAACCCTAATGCTGACTACATGGAAAAAGTTCAGTTTAGGGTTTAAAACCCTAATGCTGACTGAATGAAAAAAGTTCAGTTTAGGGTTTAAAACCCTAATGCTGACTACATGGAAAAAGTTCAGTTTAGGGTTTAAAACCCTAATGCTGACTAAAGGAAAAGTTCAGTTTAGGGTTTAAAACCCTAATACTGACTGAATGGAAAAGAGTTCAGTTTAGAGTTTAAAACCCTAATGCTGACTAAAGGAAAAGTTCAGTTTAGGGTTTAAAACCCTAATGCTGACTAGAGAAAAAGTTCAGTTTAGGGTTTAAAACCCTAATGCTGACTAAATGGAAAAGTTCAGTTTAGGGTTTAAAACCCTAATGCTGACTGAAGGAAGAGAGTTCAGTTTAGGGTTTAAAACCCTAATGCTTACTAAAGGAAAAGTTCAGTTTAGGGTTTAAAACCCTAATGCTGACTAAAGAAAAAGTTCAGTTTAGGGTTTAAAACCCTAATGCTGACTAAAGAAAAAGTTCAGTTTAGGGTTTAAAACACTAATGCTGACTGAATGGAAAGTTCAGTTTAGGGTTTAAAACCCTAATGCTGACTGAATGGAAAAAGTTCAGTTTAGGGTTTAAAACCCTAATGCTGACTACATGGAAAAAGTTCAGTTTAGGGTTTAAAACCCTAATGCTGACTGAATGGAAAAAGTTCAGTTTAGGGTTTAAAACCCTAATGCTGACTACATGGAAAAAGTTCAGTTTAGGGTTTAAAACCCTAATGCTGACTAAAGGAAAAGTTCAGTTTAGGGTTTAAAACCCTAATGCTAACTAAATGGGAAAAGTTTAGTTTAGGTTTTAAAACCCTAATGCTGACTAAAGGGAAAAGTTCAGTTTAGGGTTTAAAACCTTAATGCTGACTGAAGGAAAGAGTTCAGTTTAGGGTTTAAAGCCCTAATGCTGACTAAATGCGAAAATTTCAGTTTAGGGTTTAAAGCCCTAATGCTGACTAAATGGGAAAAGTTCAGTTTAGGGTTTAAAACCCTAATGCTGACTAAAGGAAAAGTTCAGTTTAGGGTTTAAAACCCTAATGCTGACTAGAGAAAAAGTTCAGTTTAGGGTTTAAAACCCTAATGCTGACTAAATGGAAAAGTTCAGTTTAGGGTTTAAAACCCTAATGCTGACTGAAGGAAGAGAGTTCAGTTTAGGGTTTAAAACCCTAATGCTTACAAAAGGAAAAGTTCAGTTTAGGGTTTAAAACTCTAATGCTGACTAAAGGAAAAGTTCAGTTTAGGGTTTAAAACCCTAATGCTGACTAAAGAAAAAGTTCAGTTTAGGGTTTAAAACACTAATGCTGACTGAATGGAAAGTTCAGTTTAGGGTTTAAAACCCTAATGCTGACTGAATGGAAAAAGTTCAATTTAGGGTTTAAAACCCTAATGCTGACTAAAGGAAAAGTTCAGTTTAGGGTTTAAAACCCTAATGCTGAATGAATGGAAAAAGTTTAGTTTAGGGTTTAAAACCCTAATGCTGACTACATGGAAAAAGTTCAGTTTAGGGTTTAAAACCCTAATGCTGACTAAAGGAAAAGTTCAGTTTAGGGTTTAAAACCCTAATACTGACTGAATGGAAAAGAGTTCAGTTTAGAGTTTAAAACCCTAATGCTGACTACATGGAAAAAGTTCAGTTTAGGGTTTAAAACCCTAATGCTAACTACATGGAAAAAGTTCAGTTTAGGGTTTAAAACTCTAATGCTGACTAAAGGAAAAGTTCAGTTTAGGGTTTAAAACCCTAATGCTGACTGAATGGAAAAGAGTTCAGTTTAGGGTTTAAAACCCTAATGCTGACTGAATGGAAAAAGATCAGTTTAGGGTTTAAAACCCTAATGCAGACTGGCTGGAAAAAAGTTCAGTTTAGGGTTTAAAACCCTAATGCTTACAAAAGGAAAAGTTCAGTTTAGGGTTTAAAACTCTAATGCTGACTAAAGGAAAAGTTCAGTTTAGGGTTTAAAACCCTAATGCTGACTAAAGAAAAAGTTCAGTTTAGGGTTTAAAACACTAATGCTGACTGAATGGAAAGTTCAGTTTAGGGTTTAAAACCCTAATGCTGACTGAATGGAAAAAGTTCAATTTAGGGTTTAAAACCCTAATGCTGACTAAAGGAAAAGTTCAGTTTAGGGTTTAAAACCCTAATGCTGACTGAATGGAAAAAGTTTAGTTTAGGGTTTAAAACCCTAATGCTGACTACATGGAAAAAGTTCAGTTTAGGGTTTAAAACCCTAATGCTGACTAAAGGAAAAGTTCAGTTTAGGGTTTAAAACCCTAATACTGACTGAATGGAAAAGAGTTCAGTTTAGAGTTTAAAACCCTAATGCTGACTACATGGAAAAAGTTCAGTTTAGGGTTTAAAACCCTAATGCTAACTACATGGAAAAAGTTCAGTTTAGGGTTTAAAACTCTAATGCTGACTAAAGGAAAAGTTCAGTTTAGGGTTTAAAACCCTAATGCTGACTGAATGGAAAAGAGTTCAGTTTAGGGTTTAAAACCCTAATGCTGACTGAATGGAAAAAGATCAGTTTAGGGTTTAAAACCCTAATGCAGACTGGCTGGAAAAAAGTTCAGTTTAGGGTATAAAACCCTAATGCTGGCTAAAGGGAAATGTTCTGTTTAGGGTTTAAAACCCTAATGCTAACTAAAGGAAAAGTTCAGTTTAGGGTTTAAAACCCTAATGCTGACTAAAGAAAAAGTTCAGTTTAGGGTTTAAAACACTAATGCTGACTGAATGGAAAGTTCAGTTTAGGCTTTAAAACCCTAATACTGACTGAATGGAAAAGAGTTCAGTTTAGGGTTTAAAACCCTAATGCTGACTAAAGGAAAAGTTCAGTTTAGGGTTTAAAACCCTAATACTGACTGAATGGAAAAGAGTTCAGTTTAGGGTTTAAAACCCTAATGCTGACTAAAGGAAAAGTTCAGTTTAGGGTTTAAAACCCTAATACTGACTGAATGGAAAAGAGTTCAGTTTAGGGTTTAAAACCCTAATGCTGACTAAAGGAAAAGTTCAGTTTAGGGTTTAAAACCCTAATACTGACTGAATGGAAAAGAGTTCAGTTTAGAGTTTAAAACCCTAATGCTGACTACATGGAAAAAGTTCAGTTTAGGGTTTAAAACCCTAATGCTAACTACATGGAAAAAGTTCAGTTTAGGGTTTAAAACTCTAATGCTGACTAAAGGAAAAGTTCAGTTTAGGGTTTAAAACCCTAATGCTGACTGAATGGAAAAGAGTTCAGTTTAGGGTTTAAAACCCTAATGCTGACTGAATGGAAAAAGATCAGTTTAGGGTTTAAAACCCTAATGCAGACTGGCTGGAAAAAAGTTCAGTTTAGGGTATAAAACCCTAATGCTGACTAAAGGGAAATATTCTGTTTAGGGTTTAAAACCCTAATGCTGACTAAAGGAAAAGTTCAGTTTAGGGTTTAAAACCCTAATGCTGACTAAAGAAAAGATCAGTTTAGGGTTTAAAACACTAATGCTGACTGAATGGAAAGTTCAGTTTAGGGTTTAAAACCCTAATGCTGATTAAAGGGAAATGTTCTGTTTAGGGTTTAAAACCCTAATGCTGACTAAAGGAAATGTTCAGTTTAGGGTTTAAAACCCTAATGCTGAGTAAAGAAAAAGTTCAGTTTAGGGTTTAAAACACTAATGCTGACTGAATGGAAAGTTCAGTTTAGGGTTTAAAACCCTAATACTGACTGAATGGAAAAAGTTCAGTTTAGGGTTTAAAACCCTAATGCTGACTACATGGAAAAAGTTCAGTTTAGGGTTTAAAACCCTAATGCTAACTAAAGGAAAAGTTCAGTTTAGGGTTTAAAACCCTAATACTGACTGAATGGAAAAGAGTTCAGTTTAGAGTTTAAAACCCTAATGCTGACTACATGGAAAAGAGTTCAGTTTAGGGTTTAAAACACTAATGCTAACTACATGGAAAAAGTTCAGTTTAGGGTTTAAAACCCTAAAGCTGACTGGCTGGAAAAGAGTTCAGTTTAGGGTTTAAAACCCTAATGCTGACTGAATGGAAAAAGTTCAGTTTAGGGTTTAAAACCCTAATGCTGACTACATGGAAAAAGTTCAGTTTAGGGTTTAAAACCCTAATGCTGACTAAAGGAAAAGTTCAGTTTAGGGTTTAAAACCCTAATGCTGACTGAATGGAAAAGAGTTCAGTTTAGGGTTTAAAACCCTAATGCTGATTGACTGGAAAGTTCAGTTTAGGGTTTAAAACCCTAATGCTGACTAAAGGAAAAGTTCAGTTTATGGTTTAAAACCCTAATGCTAACTGAATGGAAAGTTCAGTTTTGGGTTAAAACCCTAATGCTGACTGAATGGAAAAAGTTCAGTTTAGGGTTTAAAACTCTAATGCTGACTAAAAGAAAAGTTCAGTTTAGGGTTTAAAACCCTAATGCTGACTAGAGGAAAAGTTCAGTTTAGGGTTTAAAACCCTAATGCTGACTAAATGGAAAAGTTCAGTTTAGGGTTTAAAACCCTAATGCTGACTGA